>NC_141343.1:3162500-3232500 GCF_037954235.1 Aulostomus chinensis | reverse complement strand
ATACACCGGTGTTATAAAATTATCAACAGACTGGGAAACAATTACAGCTCTGATGTATTGTGTGGCAGAAAGATCTAGGTCATTGAGGTCAACAAGCTAGCCAGCTAATGCTAGTCACTCCAGTGTCACTTTTTTTAAGGAGGCGATGATGAGTCACTGATGAGTCCCGGCTCAACAAGGGAGTCAGAAAAACGACATCAAGCTCTCACACCACACAGAAACACAAGATAATGTTACTGAGCACACCTGTTAGCATCTTCGTATTTCCCGTGAGAGGGTTGGACACCCTAACTTACACACGGCACCTTTAACCATAACTAACTTGTTCATCCTTCTCAATCAGCGAGGACGGTACTTCTACCATCCATGGAGAGCACAGCACACTCTGAACTCTAAGGACCTACTTGGCAATGAGAGCGGTTCTACTGTTGTGGGTCATGTGGGCATCCAGCCCCATTCTTCTGTACCACACTCTGAATGCACTCTTTCACAGCAGCGCGGATTTGTGACGCAGACGGAATGCCCGAAAAAAACGAAAAACAAAACAAAGAGGATCTTCAAGGGCGGACGGTTCGGAGACAGGCGCGATTAAGTTAACTCACAGTTAACACACAGAAATAGAACCACACCAAACACAAGATACTATTTTGACATTACTGAGGGATAATTAGGGAGATAAATTATGCCTAGCAGGATATTGCGCAGTCACTAATATAATCAACTTGACCTCCATGCCCTTTTGTCTGCGTATCGGACCTGGAGGACCAGTCTGCATCGATCTATGACTCGTGTCGCCTCCATATTCCAGACAAACCCCTCAGTACAGAAGGTGCATAGCCGTGTCCTTGCCCCCTAAACAAGCCTTAACGATCCGAGCTGCTCTCCAAAAAAGATGCCCACACCTGCGCCAACACGTGCATCAGATGTGACATTCATGAGCGCAGCAGGACGTGTACAAATCAGGGCCATTATCATGATTCAAACCGAATAAATCCCACCTCACTCTGCGTGTTTTCATCCTTTCAGCTGTTAAGGGGCTGCTCCACTTTAGGTGGAAACAGCTGGATTTATCAGTAAACTGTTTGTAGGGCGCCAGCTTTAAATCTTTGTGCAGAAGACCTCCCGCGACACTCCAAGTTTACATAAACCCTGGAGGTCTCTGGACATTATTCCTCAAGAGCAAAACATTTCACTTTGCTAATGTACAACTACACTTAAGTAATCTTTACCCATCTACTGGAGAGAAGAAGTGACGTCTGCGGCAACAGCTAACAGCCTCATTCCCGTGTACATTTGTCATTAAAGAAAACAGCCTCTTAACTGTGTGTGACTCAGCCTGAGGACTATCTGTGACCTTTTCACCTCCGCCATTGCCTACGTGAGAATGCATTGATGTGTAAACTGTTTAAACAAAGACACACACACATGCGCTCTACATTCTCATCATGGTGGTGGAATTTGTGGTCCAGGACTGAGGCCAAAGAAAAAGTGTCCTCTGATAAAACCATGTTGCTATTTTAAATAGGAATCAGCAGTCCACACATGGCAGTACTTTGGATAACGGCGCGTGCCCCTCCAGGTATGTAACAGATGCTTTGGTGAGGCGGCGGGATGTTCACGGGAGGTGATGACTTTGACAGGAGGTAGACATCAAGCCGGGGCACAGAGAGAACTCAGCAGTTCTGAATAATTCAAATATGACATGAGGCGGTTGCTTTTTCTCCTCCAGCTCTTTCGCTTCCAACGCAAATTTCCGATGTGAAGGACACAGGCGTGACATAATTTCTTGTTTGTCTGTTTGTTTTTCTTACTGGAATCCCGTATTGCTGTCAGCCTTTGATAACCTCCTGCTCTTTTCTGCTGACATGAGAATGTGAAGAGAGTGCCAGGAAGCGCAGATTCAAATTCATCACCCCTAATTTTACTCTTTGCTGTGTCATGCTACAGAGGAGTGACAAATCAGAAAAAACAACAACCCGGTCATCAATTATCAATCACCAATAATGATGTACTGTGAGTCTTGCAGCTCATGTTTTTGACCCAGATTGGTTCCTACCCCCCTAAACACGTCTCCACTCTCTTGCACGTCATGATCATCGCGCTTCATTTGTAAATTTGCAACAACAAAAAAATTCAATAACTAACAATTTGTGAGAAGATTGTGTTTTTGCAGCTAAGATTTCAATAATCCACGGAATCCAAAACTAATAATTAATCAAATAAGATGCAACATAGAGAAATCATGTGTCTGTTCAAAAGGTCCATGTGAAGTTCCGTGCGACAAAGGCGATCTAAAAGCAGCAGAAGCAGCACACAACCTGACAGGAACATTCTGAGCTCTTACCTCTACCCGTTTTCTGCAACATTCGCGAACAGGTGCCGCATCTTTCAAAAACATTGTGGGGGGGGGGGGAAGAAAAAGTAAAAGGAGAAGAAGAAAGAACGAAAGAAAGGACAAATATATGCCCACGCGTCACGGCTAAACTTCACGGTGAAATCCAACAGATCCAACCCACCACCCCGAGCAGCACGCGGGGGTCCGTGTCTGACAGACGTGAGCTGCTGCTGCTGCTGCTGCTGCTGCTGGCGAGTGTGTGTGAGAGAGCACTCGACCCCTGCACACTTTGCATCACCGCTGAGCTTTCTGGCAAAACCTTTTATTTACCTCCCCTAAGGATATAGCGATAGCGTGAGAGCCCGCAAGGACGCGCCTTTTTACGCACAAGGGTGAGAGATTAAATATCAACCCATGCATGCATGCATCACCCCCCCTCCGCGTAAAGCCTGTAAATAGAGAACTAAAGCCAGTGTAGCAAAAAAATCATGACCGTAACTCACTGGGAAACTCCATAGCGGCATAGCCCATCACAGGGTCCTCGCGGTTCGGCAGGGGGTCCGTCTATTGCCCATTTTTTTGGAAACGAAGCTCTTTTGTGGATCTGCTGCACTTATCCGGTAGGTGTTTCTAAAACCTGATCCTCCGATTTTATATTGATGACTATGAAAATCAAGTTGCATTGTTTTGAAAATGATGACAATCTTAACAACCTCCCCCCTCCCTCGAAGAAGAAAAAAAAATCTTTCATTGTTATCCAAAATAATAGGCGAAGTCTGTCCATGTTTATACACCATTTGTGCTAAAAAGTAAATAACGTCTTAAAAAAAAAAAGCCACACGTACTTCCCCTGACTATTAGGGGAAGGGGGGGGGTTGTTCTAGAAGCGGTCATTAACACACGAAAAAAATAATCGTAAAGTTGTCAAAATAAGGTTTTAATGCAGAGTTTATCACGTGACCAAGTGCGTCCAGCTTTTATCACAAACGCACGTCTTTCCTGCCACCTGCGCTTGAAATATAAAGTATGTACAGGTCGAGCGCGTTGGCGTGCTGGACCTATGGACGTCCTGGACCTATGGACGTCTACACATTCTTTTACCAGCATGCTGAGTATCTCAACTCAGAAGGGCGGAAACTCTTCACCCGAAGCTCTGATGCGTTTCAGCATCTCTCAACCATATGAGAGAAGGAATATAACAATGTCATGTTCCTATTCCGCCAGTTTGGACGTCACACCACAAGCATCGTATTATTAGTTCAACATGACAGTAACCTAAGGGGATTTAAATAATCCTACATTAAAACTCACAAGACTCATTATTGAGAGATTATTTAATAAAATCAGACTAAATCTTCCTGCAAAGGCCGGTGATGGGCGGCAGCTCCTCTCAAATCATTTATGAGTCAGTTTGATTGGTTGAGGCAAATGGCCCCTGAAAACATTTGAATACACCTGAGTTAATGAATGTGACGCTGAAAACGATGTAAATGGGACAAAGTGACTAATAACAGGTGCACGGGGGCAACAAGATGAATGACCTCGCTGCTCCTGGACTACCAGAAAGACTTAGAGACAGTTGCGTGTTCAAGGTTTCCCTTCCATCAGTGTGTGTGACCACCGTTTGCATTTCGTAACGTGATGCTTCTGCTTGGCAAAGAATGAATGAGATTATTGATCCAAGTTTGTGGAATGTTGTCCCATCTTACCAAAAGATTCCAGTCCAGTTCAGGGATGTTTCTCTAGACAGGAACACGCTGACGGTCCAGAACGTCCCCTCACGATCTACAAACCCCCCTTGGTCCAGGAAACTGGAGTTATCTCTGACTTTGTTTCTCAGATCAAACTTATTGATGACTTCAGTATTCACCTGAATAAGGTCACTGAGTCAAGCTTACCTATTGATAACTTTGGTTCTGCTCTGTACGTACTCACAGCAGTGATAAGACCCTGGACTTGAATCCGTCCCACAGATTAGAGCCGCCCACCCTGAGTGACTCCTCCGCGTCGTGCCGCAAACATTCCCTTTTAATGTCTCCTTATGTTTGACCTGGGGCTGTACCGCACTCACACCCTTTCACAACCAGATTCCTTCTCTTAAATTCCCTCCTCTGGGTTTTTCCAATTGTTGGTTCTGTCTGAACCAACTGGCCCGCGATCTCACAGTTTTGCGTTCATCACTCACTCACGGTTTGCCAGAAAAAACAGTACATTTCAGATCCTGCGGTGAATCTGATTTGGTGGTTTGGAACCAATTTCAGTGAGAAGGCTTGGTTCAAAACAAGGCTTGGGAATGGAACTTGTTCCCTGTTGGTTGGAAAGGCCCCTCCATCAGTGAGCAACTGCCTGGGGTCCTGGCTCCTTTGGCACACGGCTTCAATTCCATCTTTGCTAACCCTCTGGATTGAGTTGCATCCTGATTTACAGAACAAGTGTGACTGGACAAAAACTGCTGAGGGCTCCTGCTTGGTCAGAGACCTGGGAATTCTAGTTGACAGTCACCAACTCAAAAAGCCGCCGTCTTCAGTTGTGCACCTTTTACACCTCAGGAAATGTTGACAGTCCTGACCCAGTCAAACGACCTGCCTCCTTCCAACTGAATACAAGTCCTGGTTAAGTCAAGAACGCACACCTCGACCCTGGGAATCTTATCTAGCTGTACAAGGGTGTGTCTCTGATTTAATCAAACCTTATGTTGCATCTCGTGATCGCTGCAGCTGGCTGCAGGGCCTTTTCTGCTGGAATTACTTCTCTGGTGGCGTCAGACAATCAGACTTTTTATGAGGTTTCCTCCCCTTCTCTTTCTAACTCTGTATATTTCTTTCTCTGTGTGTTCTGCTCAGGTTTCCATGGATGAGAGGTTGTGTAGCTGCAATGGCTAAATGACCCACTTTCAATGCTTTACATGTTAGAAATCTCTAGTTTTCAAAAAGATGTCATGTTCTATTCAGTGAACATGATATCTTTCAACTGTGTCTTGTGTTTCCTTTCCCACATGCCCCCAAGCCAGAGTGGAGAGCAGGTCCTGGGGCTCAGGGCCGACACACTGACATCTAAAGTTGCTCGACGTTGGAATCCATCACTCATATTTTTGGGTAATTTCTCATTGACTAACCTTCTAGTTGCTCTTTTGATTACTTTCAACATGGCTGCCCTGGAAAGCTCCGACCAATCTTATCTTGAACCTCAACTGTTCAGTAAAAAATGATTCTGATTCTGTCACTTTTTTAGTCAAACTTTAATCCAAAGGTGGGTTCTCTTGTTATCCAGCAGAGGGAGCTCTACAAACCCCATCAGCTTCACCTGTTGCATGCCCTTTTACCTTTCAGTAAACTAAGCTAATGGGGTTTTTTTTACAAATGGAGGATGACAGCGTTCCATTCTGAGCAGTCGTGGCACTACAACAGCTGAGCAGGAGCATGTACAAATATTTCTGGGTTCTAGATTATGCTAAAGGCAGCAGTCTCAACTCCTCAACGACATGGGGTCGGCCTCATCCGCTAATGTTAGCTTAGCACCTGACTGAGGAAGCAGAGGCTCCACAGACGAGCGGAGCAACGCCAAGTGTTGGGTCTTGTTTAACGGTAAATTATCGGGAACACTTGACCTCAACTGGTCCCTTGCCAGACGTTCATCACAAGTATGAAGGAAAGACTCAGCATCATAACTCTGTAAGTCATTGTCACGCAGAAGCCATCACGCTGTTGAGTCGTATGCGATGTTATAGGCCATAAAGATTGATTTACAATTGAGTTGCTGTCACTCACTATATTAAAAGGGCTGTTCGGGTGCATTTGAATGTTTTGCATGTTTTGCAATGTTTTGGATTTGAAACTTGATTTTTTTCCCCTTTTTTTACAGAAGGGACAGAGCTAGTTTCTGAAGACATTTTCTGTGAGAAACATACAATGCAGTAACTAAATTCTTATTCATATTCCATCAGTATTGCCTCGTTATAGTCAGAACAGGTAACAACCCAGCTTCTCTCTGCGGCGCTGGCTAGCAAGGCTTTTGTCCTACCTGGCAAATGAACAGGAGTTTCATCAGCTGACTGCAGGCCAGGAGAGGGAGCGACGCCGCTCGTGTCTGCCATGAGCTGCTGCTGGCTGCCAGTGTCTGCGCCCACTTGTTCAGCCGGTATTCAGCTGCCTGCCTCAGGATTTGAATCGCAGTTTCCTCTGTGGTTCATTCATGATGAAGGATCAAAAGTCTGCAGGTGAGCATGTTAAAGAGTTATTAGTGTTTGGCTGGACTCAGTAAAAGCATTTCTTGCCTTCATTTATATCACACAAACTATTAATACACAATTCTTTTCTGTGGTTCTAAGTCTTCTACACTTTTCCATATAAAATAACAAGCCTATACAAATAAATTAACTCTGTGACAGCCAATCAAAGTGATTTAAACTGACTGATGCCTTTCAAACGGGGTCAAACCAGAGGTGTGCCGACTTAAAATACTTTGATAAATGAATTAGGGACTTTTTTAAACAGTGACAAGCAAGTCGCCAAAGAGAATGTTTCATAACGACTGTACGGATACATGTGCACTACTGTCTTTATGGGCTGCTGGTTCTTAATAAAGAATCCAAGATGGAGCTGGATCAAGTGTGTAGTATTTCTTATTTTTCTCCACTCTTCCTCAGCGAGGACTTCTCTCGAGGACTACTGCGTTGTCTCAAAGCCTCTCGTATACTGTGCAGTACCTTGTTAGGGACCGTCAGCTGGCTGTTCTTGATAGGGCTGAACAATAATCAGCTTATCGAAATCAGAATATGGCGTGTTGGGTGAGCCTACCCAGGGGGATCTGGACGGAGTCAGGGAAGTCTCAAGTGAGTGGAGCTGACAGCCTGAAGATATATGATTTGGTTAAAGATATATTCAGAGATGCTGTAGTTTAAGGGGACTTGTGTCATTTGTCCTACTTTCTAAGAGTTAGAATCTAATGAATGACCCAGGACAAACTGTTTTTTTCAAGTTTTGGGGGACTCAACAGTTGTATAAAACAGCAATATTAGACTAACTTGGTTAAATAAAGTTAAAATGATCCCGTATTGGCATCCAGAAACAAAACTACAAGTAATCTAGGGAGGGGCAAGACAGGCACCTTTCTCCCATAAGGCAAAGCCCACTTTCTGAAACTCTGTCAATCCCTGATCAAGAGATCACAATATTTGCCTGCATACATATTCTACAGCCACATTTGTGTGCAGATTCCCTCAAAAACAACATTATTACCTGCAAGTCCAATTTTAAGAGGGAGGTATTAACTCAAACACACAATATTTGACTGCCAAGGTGTTTACTGTACCCGCTGTATTTGTTATATCTTGGCATGGTTTTATGTGGATTTGTTCACAAGAATCATCGCTTTCAAATGATGAACAGCCCGACTAGTGAATTAAAAGTGAGACTGCTGCATAAGAGAGGTAAAATATGAATCATGTCAGAAGGAGGATTATTCTACTATACTCTGAATGATGTTGCAGTTGCGAAATATCAGACAAAAATACCTGCAGTCATTTCCACACCATTCAGCTTCGGAACACTACATTTCCCACTGCCTTGAGGCTGCTTTGAGTCAGAAATATGGTAGAATAGTTCGCAATATACATTTGGATGGGACTACAGAAATGTTCAGCTAAGTCCGTAGTGGACCAAGCCAATGGCTGTGACCCAGGTACATGGAGAGCAATCCAGAAGCGGTAAAAATACCCATGCTATCATGAAAAGTAATGATCTAGTACAGGAAGATGGAGGCTATAGCAATGCATGTGTTCATGTAGAGTGCGAGTCATTGTAGTCAGTCGTGGTAACATTCTTGGAATAGTAGTGACCTGATATTGTTTCACTGGGATGCAATAAAACTAATCAGTCAACGGAAACCAGGACACAGGATAGCGTCACTTAGTTCACAGCTGCGTATTGTTATTAACTTCATGGCTACAGTCAGTAATCACTCTGGTAAATGTAAACATGTTATTCGATGAGAACGTAAGCGCATGATATGAGAAAAATATGGAATATAGCATTTTCCACACTTAAAAAAGTTTTCTGTATGTTGTGTGTGTATGTCACAAGTCCTCACCCTGACCTTTGACTGACCCTGTGGAGCCAGGGAACTATATTGAAATTTCCTGGAAGTCTCCTGTGTGTGTGTGTGTGTGTGTGTGTGTGTGTGTCATAAAGGGGGGGGTCCTACAGAAGCTATATAAGGCTTTTTCAGCAGACAGGAAGTTTGAATGCATTATCAGGAGCCAACATGCAATGTCAAGTGATATACATAGCTTCACTTGCACAAATACTTACTGATGGGAAAAGAATGTGCATGTAAAGCATGTGGGAGGTGCATGCACAAATAAGAGAAAAAAAAAAGAGAATTGCTGTAGATATGACATCTGCAGAACAAAATCGGATCATGTCATATAATATCTAATTTCTCAGGGGCAGTAATCACAACTTTTCTTCTCAGACTTCCTCTCTTTATTAGTACCTACATGCTGTTTGATATGAGTCATCTGGAACAGTCGGTGGTCACCTCGGTGCTAAGTTGAAGACAATGTTGACAGATTGTTGCACTGTTTGCTCAAAGGGCTGTTTGCTTATGTCTGAACCAACATGAGCGAGGGGAGAGGGAGACAAGGTACGTGCCGCGAGCCATGCTTCATGACCAGGGCAGGGGATTGGGGTGGGGGGTAGGGGATGTGTGGGGAGTGCGGGGGCAGGGGAGTCCAGTCACACTGACTCCTCGATTGGACTGGGGCACGTTTCTTGAACTGAGGATCATTTTAAAAGAGGGAGGGATGTAAAGCTTGGAGAAGATACCACATGTTATTTCTTTATGTCTTACTAGTAAAAAACAACAAAAATCAAAGGTGTGAGGGAGGGGGCGTTATTATTCCATGTAGAGGGCAATCAAAGTGCACAGCTTTTACATTGGATTGTGAGGTGTGTGTGTGTGTGTGTGTGTGTGTGTGTGTGTTTCACTTTCTCAACCATGTTGTGGGCTTGCAGCCAGCTAGGTCTACTCCTCTGGCGCGACACAAGACAGGAAGTTGACACAGAAGAATGGGGGGACCGACTGTGAAGGACACAGGAGACAAGGTAGGAGCCACTGGCGAGGTCGGAAGTTATTGTTTCAGCATCCACAATGAGAAGAATCTGATCCCTCGCTTGAATATATTGTGATCTCTCAGTGATGGCCAAGTGGTGGTGGGGGTGGGGGGGGTCTCCTGGGACAGGAGCCACATCACTGGCATTTAACCCCCTAAACACACAAATGAATAAACAGGTCAGCCAACAACAGTGTTATTCCTATACAATGCGAAATTTCGGTTTTCTCATAATAGAATTGGTTCCATACTAGATCATAGTCCCTAGGGTTCTTTTGCACAGGACAAAAATACCACCAGTTCAGTACCAGTTCCAATCTCAGGGTGTCTTAACATGTAACCTTTTGTAAGAGAACTCAGTTCTCTCCGAGTGGATGGGCAGAAAAAGGACTTGGTTCGTTACGCATTCACATTGGCAGTTGATTGGAAAGAGGACTTGTTTCTGGTCCTCTTCAGTTCTGATGGCGTCTCAGTCCAACTTGTGGTCACACCATCTGGAGTTATACCATGGCTATCAGAGGGCTACACACAATCATTTGGAGAAAAAAAAAAGAATTTTGCAATCTCATGACACTCACTGACTACAGCTAAATTTGCCTTCCTTTTTATTATTATAGAAAAGTTATATTTTCAGCCTATGTTGAGCAAGTAGGACAGTGCTCCCTATTTTTCATTTCAATTTTTATCTGGACACTCACATCTTGTGTGTTCCCCTTAATTTATTGTTTTCTTATTTGTATCGTTACCTTGTGACTGTATACCAAATGTATGCCATGTTTTTTTCTTCGTCCATCCATGTTCTCCCTCTTCTCCTGTTGAGGGTGGTGGGGGTGGAGCCTATCCCAGCAGCCTTCACCCTGGACGGGTCACCAGTCCATGGCAGGGCCAACACATAGAGACAGACAACCATTGGCTCTCCCAGCCACGCCTACGGTCAATTTAGAGTCTGGATTAACCTGGTCCCTCTTGATGTCTTTGGACTGTGGAGGAAGCTGGAGTACCAGAGAGAACCCAGCAGGAACAGGGAGAACATGGAGACTCACCCAGAAAGACCCCGTGCTCCAGCCAGGGCTCCACCCTCAACCTTCTTGCTGGGGGGCCACAGTGAGGACCACTGCACCACTGGGCTGCCTTTCTTCTTAATAGGATTATAATTTTGCAAATAAATAATTTGTGTTTTGAACTTGACTATCAGCATTTCGCAAAAAACATCTTTTTCACCTTTGCCAGCCTTAAGTGACTCCTCAGACGTGTCCTGGTCCACCAGCTGCCCAGTGAGCAATGGTCTGCTTCTCTCCCTGTCACCAGCTTGTCTCATTTGGTATTTTTTTCTGCCAAAAGGCCAGAGCCTCATACCATGTTATCCAATAGGATACTTATCACTTCTCATTTCCACTCCATGCACTTCTCCCCTCTCTAAGATGTCCTGTCTGGTATTTCCTTGACTTGATGGCCCCTGGCTGTAAGCCCTGTACAGTTTAAGATTACAGGTTTCCAACTCCACTAAACGTGTGGTTATGAACGCATCAGGTTTTTATTTTTTTCCTCATTTTGTTTTTGGGTCGCATTTCAATTCACGCTAAACAACGTGATCCTGTCACACAATCGTCTAACATGAAGAGATAATCTGATTACAGTAACTCAGATTACAGTCATAGACATTTAGTATTGTGTTTCAGTGAAACTTCACTCTTCTGAGTGGAACTAATGTTTTGGAATATTTCTCTTTAGGCATCTTATATTTGAAACTGAAAACCTAGTGCTGTGAATGCAATTCATTCTGGCATAAAATGACAATATGGCCGAGCCAACGTGCTATGTGACGTGTGTGACATTGTGTATGTGTGTGTCCTGTTATAACAATGGGAATCAGGTAAGGTGGATTCTCCCTCGTATACAAACGCAGTGGACAAACTCCGATACGAGGACTGGAGACTAGTGCATCCAAATAAATACATGAGGGCCAAGTGAGAGGAGCTTCATCGAAGAAATATACAAGTACAAAGTACCTGAAATAAACAATGTGGGAAACTCCTTACCTTACCTGGAAGTATAAACTGCTTTATAGAATGATGGAAGCGAGATAAAAGTAACTGGTGCTGCACTAAGAAAAGTACTCACTCAAAAGCACGCTGGGGAAGTGTGGAAACCTTCAACTAGCTCTAAAAAAAAAGACACACAATTATTTCTACTAATCAGAGCATCGTGTAAGAGTCTTTTCCTCCTTCTGAGGTAAAAAGATCTTGAGGATGCTCCCAAATATTGCTCCCCTAAGTCCAGGATTACTCTGGAGTACTGCACCAATGTGTTGTCCAACAAGCCATCCGTTTTTATATAGGCAGAAAATGAATCTTGTTCTACGTAGGAATGAAAGTAACTGTTGTTCACTGCAACTTCAGCATCAACGTGCGTAAGCTGCATGACTGCAGGCAGAAACAGGCAAACACATGTAGATCTGCTGTTGTGGCGGTGGATCCTCGCACCCATCAATGACAACCTGCTGGTGTCAGCCGCTCATCCCGTATAGATAAAAGGTAAGCAGTTACCGGGGGAGTCTTATCCACCAGCAAGGAAATAAATAACCATGTTACTCAATAATAATTGCATGCAATGCCTGCAGATAAAAACCCGCAAAAAAAAAAAACCCAAAAACAAAAAACAAACAGGTTTTGAGGAGAAAACATGCAGATCCAGAAGAGTGAAATCTACATTCAGATCTGGAAGGCTTTTACCTATCATTAGTGGACTTTAAAGATCCAACTAAGAACGAACCTGAACAAGTCAGGACGTTACACTTTCTGTAAGCAAAACAAAAACAAAAAAAAAGACCAACAGAAGCTGCCAACTAGTATTGTACAGAACATTTGCTTCAACAGCACAGGGGAGAACTTGTTCCGTGGCACTCTGACCCTGAGTGGCTTTAAACTAACAGCGATGTGGTCCAGCTCAAATGTAAATCACTGTAAACTGTACGCATTGCATGCTGCATGGACCAACACCACCAACCAGCCGTGACGAGTCGCCTTTTGTTACTCTCCCAGCTGCAAGGACGGACCACGTGTGGTGGGACTATGGACACATCAAGTATTTATAACAAACAAATCAATAGAATGCAAAACAAACAAATACGGACTCCTGAAGACAGTTCAACTGATGTGAAAACAGATAAATGCTAATCCTGCTTCTGTTACCCCTCAAATTTAACATGGTTTAGTCCTGGAGCTCTTAAAAATAGGTGCTACGGCTGGCCTCACTCTTCTCCCTGTTGAGGAGACAACAATAAAGGTCTGAGCCCGACCTTATCCTCCTGTCAGAGCATTGCATAGTTTAATAATTGTCCCAAGACTATCAGGAAATAGACTGCAGCCTACAACGCATCCTACACTTGAACTGCATGTTCATGTTGACTACAGTTTATTTTTTTGTGTCTCCTTAAAATTTATACTCACAGAATGAAGCTGTCCCTGAAAAACACAGAACTTGATTGTTGCCGCTTCTAAATTCAACCGTTACTCAAAAGCACAAGATTGCACAATTGCGCAACAAGTCCAAATCTACTTGCTCGGATTCAAGTATTTCATTCAAAGAAGTGCCGTGAGAAACACGTGAATGCTTGCTGATATGAATTATTCTTGGGATTGTTTTCTAGAGCTGAAAATATAAACCAGCATGACTAAAGCCCAGATAAAGATCATCTATAAAAAGCCATTGTTTTTCCATTTAAACAAAAACACAGATTTAGAAGTAATAAAGTGCTGATGTCACCGACCGGACCCTACGCAGTGAAACCTCGCAGGTTTCCCATTCGGCCTGTCACATTTCCTCTCACGGGACCAGAGAAGTGTTTCTTCGGCAGCCAGGGGACGTCAAGCACACACAGGTAATGGCTGCAGAGCCGTCCCATTCCGACCCCGCTGTCTGTTTACTCTTCCATTATGATTGTTGCCTCCGACATACTTTATGTTCCATTGTAGTTCCTTGACCTCCTTGTGGACGTTCCTCATGGAGGTGTTTTCATGGCTAACAACCCGTTATTCAGTCCCAATTAAATAACTCCACCTCATTTGTCGCTGAGAAGATTTAGAATTTTTTCCCCCTATGTTTGGGTATGATTTCCACAACATGTATGCAAGAATGACTGAGCTGTTCTGGCTTCAGAGCCTCCTAAGTAGGAAGGAAGTCACTGGCCTGCCATACATGACGATAGAATTATACCACATGCAAACCCAGACGGTTGGCAGCATGATGTTGTGGCTGGAATGAAGAACGAGCAACGCAGTGCCTTGAGGCTTTCGTGCTCAACTTTAATGTACAAATGAACATCCTGTAGATTCAAGCGCCTGTCAAACAACTTCATACAATCTCATTACTCGTACTGCACATTATATAGTTTCTCAATTGCTGTCTTTGAAGAATAGAATAGAACACAACAGAACAGAAAAGAACAGTGCTTCACTGTACACCATAGTGGAAAGTTGTCTTTGGCTCACCAAAGGAAATACATTTAAAAAAAAAATTTAAAAATCAGACAATGCTTAAAGAGCCGACTAACAGTAGGACCAACAGAGACGATGGCATTTGATTTAAAGCAGACACGAGAGTCCACACCTGCGCTGGTGTCAGCCATGATTACATGGAGCAGTTAGGATGCTGATGGTACTCGCCTTACAAGATTTGTTACTGATATGTTTGGGTGCTGGAGGAGCCCTGTAGTGCCTCCCAGAGCTCAACCTGGCTGCAAAGAGAGGGAGAGCCATCACTCCCTCACAGTGAAAACCTGGTTCACAGACATTTGAAGTGAGCCAGCTATTTGACTGGCCATGACTATATCACCATGGTAACATACACTGCAGACCTAACCTTGCTCCAGAGCGGGCTAAATCGCCGTGGCTTGTCAGGTGACATCCCGAACAACACTAGGAAGAATTGTGCCGTGATATTGACTTACACGCCACCCATTCAATCAAAGGTGATTGTCGCCAGATCTACACATGCTTTTACTGTTGACAGCTGTCATCTAGCGCTGGCTCCATCCCTTTCGTGTAAACATGCACGAGACACATCAAAATGATGCCAGCCGCGTTTGGTGTGAGCATTTGTCAGGTGCTTTATTATTACAGCATCATCGGTTCTTTCTGTAGCTGAGAGGATGTGTGATGCAGCAAAATATCCTCCGGGGTTCATGGTAAATACATAAATCCCTCATGTGGGCGCTTGATCTGCAAATGATCTGAATCGTTTCCAATCATGAGGATGTGAAAGAGAATATCAAGATATTTCATCTTGGAAGGTCGACCGTCTCTATACTCACCTATAAAGCTGGAAAAGATTCGTTCTGGTGATGAACTGACAGGCGGCCGAGCCAGTGGGAGCGTGGCAAGGTGTAAAGAGGCCCAACAGCTGTTTCTGCCTTGCGCTTTGTTACTGTAAAAATATATGCACAATTGATAAGTAGCTGAGGTCACAAAAACAGTTCTCAACTGTTGCATATTGTGCAGGTTGTATTTAGGGGCAGAAAAACCTGTTTCTGGCTGAGTTGTTGGTCCAGTGTTTCTGAAGCAGTTGCCAGCGCCACAGCAGTCACACACAGAATGGTCGCCTCCCCCTGCGGCACGCCAGCTGAACCACAGCAACAACCTCCGGTTACGTCAGAAGCCCAATCATGACAAACTGATTTACAACCGAGGGTCATCGACAGTTGAGTAGCCCAACCTGAACGTGGGCCTGTGGAAGAAGCAGGCCTTATCCACGCGGCTTGGCGGGTTGTGTTTCAGAGACGCTCGAAGGTTGCAACTGATGAACACCTGGAGGAAAAATTCAAATGTGCATCAGAGTCAAGAATCATTCCAACATGCTTGTAACTTGTATATTTGGAGCTAAAATACTAAAATGATTTGAAAACATCTGCTTTATTTTCATGTCATGTGACTGCTGATGAGACTTCAAGATGTTGCTACCTTATAATAATTATAACATTCATATTTTGACTTTATGGTCATTGGCAATATGTGTAAAGGGAAAACAGATGAAAATTAGCATTGTGCGTTTCAAACAAACGAATAAACAATCTAAACTAATTGGGAGCTATCACGGTGGATAGCTACACGTCACACTGCCCTTGTATCCTTGTATGAAAACCAGCTGCAATAGTGAGCAACAAAACATAAAATAGCAACCTCTGTGCTAAAATGATCCTTTGGGAAGCTATGAACCTCCCAGCTACTGCAGGTGTTGTTACCCGTTCTCCAGACTCCTGCTTAAAGTGGAAGGCTTGGACACTGAAGCACAGAGAATTGTCTTGCTCCCTGAGAAGGAATTTAGACGATGACCCAGGTAAAACACTGTCCATGAGACATCTGTGAGGAAAGAGCAGATTAGATTCCAAAAGCAGCCTCAGATTTAAATGAGGGCTTCTGAGAACCCATCGTTTGATGTTTTTATGTACTTTTTTTTTTAAACACTGGAGGAAAACCTTACTGACCCATGCTTGGTGATAAACTCGTAGCTTGGCAAGGAGGAAGGATCAGGCTTTAATGTAGCGACACACGAGTCAACATAAATGAGGAGAGGTGGGTGCAGCGGCGCCTCCACACTGGCTTGCAGATACACTGCTTCCCCCTGCTGGTATACTGAGGAACTACGAGGAGAGCTACAGTCACCTGCATGAGGGCAAACACGTTCCCTATGGATTCCTGGTAGATTTAATATTTCCCCACATAATCAGAGATGCGGTCTAAACATGACGTCACCTGTCACGGTCCAAAGGGAGAAGTTCAAGAGGCCAAAGGCACTGATAGTGGAGGCCATGGGGAGCCAAGTTGGGGTCAATGGTTCTCCAGTTACTGTCTGTTTTCTGTGCTGACACAAAGGTACAAGTCATATTTAATTAGGAGAGTTTAGCAACAGTGTGTAACCTGCTAATGTCGACGCTGCATACAAAACACGCCGATTGTGGAGTAATATGGTATTAATCATTATATGTTTTTAGACTGATATCGCCGCTGCCTGTTACTTTTTACTTCTGCAGATAAGTACAGCTAATGCTAGCTACTTTTCTTGCTGCTGAGTAGGTTAAATCGGCAGCATTGCATCAAGGTTTTAAAGACCCCCGTGTGTTTTAGCATTACTTTGCTGCGAGTATGAAAAACCCCTTAAGAGCTGTTTTCAGCTTTGACACGATTCTTTTATCAGCTAATAAAACTATTAAGCTGAAGAAGTAGGAGGATGTAAACCATAGGAAAGGAAGAAAATGGGATATAAGTGGTTATCACGGGAATAAATGGGACTCTCGTAATTAGTATGTAAGTAGCTGTAAACCAAATGTAGTGAAGTGGAGAGAACGTTTAACTCTGAGATTGGAGCCACTCCACCAAAGACCAGAAGGAGAGCTCACATTATTCCCACTTTGTTTACTCTGGTCTTTCCTTCATATTGGTTTTAAAACCTGTTCATTAGTTTAAAAAGGCACTAAAGGGCCTTGTATTGGTCTATTTCAGAGATGCTTTTAATTCTGGAACCAGGAAGTGATTCCACAAAGTAGGACCCCGACATTTACTGCATGTTCTTTGAACACTCAGCTGTGCCAGAGGAGCTGAAAATGCTGACATTTTAAAATCTAAAATATCTCAGTTTGGCATTCATACAGTGATTCATAATTTGATGGGTTTATTATGTACACACAGTATTTTAATCATTATAATGTGATCAATTCTTGCAGCTTTTATGTATTTTTGCCACAGTTAACAAATCAAGTTCTTAATTTCATGTTGCCATTTCTTGACACTTATAATTGAACCAAGTTTTTATTGTTTTATTAGCCATTTCTGCTCACCTTCGATCGTTTGGTGTGCGTAAGTCTTCATGTCCGCAATATTTAACTAATGTCTATCTCCTCTACTTATTCAAACACTGGAAAAGCACTTAGAATTTAAATTTATTTGTTTGAAAGGTGCTTTAGACAGTAAATAAAGACTGACACACTGATGGTGCAGTACTCTTGCAAATGTACTCAGGTACTGTTGGTCATGCCTGGGGTCCTACCTCTCATAACGGCACTGGACAGGTATGATGGAAGCCTCTCCTTTAACTATCCCACCACCTGAAGATACAGGAACCACAGCAGGTCTCAGCAGCAGCTGGTTGGAGTACACCAGCCACTCACCATCCACCTGAACAGAGCAGAGTAAAGACAGTCTCTAGTTTCCCTGATTGTTTGCTTTTCCCAGACCTCAACCTTTTTTTTTTTGTCCCACCACTTTTCCATTGCTTGTACCTGAACTGAGGAAATTAAAAATATTAAATGTCTTTAAACTGGAGTTTACACATCAAATATGGCTGGAATGTTTCTCACTATGAAGGCTAAGTGAGTGCCAACTGATATTTTTTTCTAGGGATAATTATGATTAAGAACTCAAAAACTACAACAACTGCAAACTTTAAAGTTTTTTTGTTTTGTTTTTTTTAAACGTCCCATGTATAGAAGATCTTATACTTTCACGGTCATACACTGGACACGGTCCCACATTCCTGTAGTCCGACATGGAAGACCATTTCTGACCCGGACTCTTCGGGGCCACAGGAGTCCCGTTGTGTTGAAATCCCGCCCAGCCGCAGATATTCCGGTTTGAACGGAACACGTTTCTCACGGAAAAAACATCGCGCGACTGTTATTTTTACTTTGACCTCTTCGCATTTTATATCAATTCCAAAGCAGTCCCGAGTTCCAACGGGAGACAAACACACAGCGGAACACAAAAGCGATATCGTGAATATCGATAGTGTCGCCATATTGCGAAGGAAATGACAGCAGGTTAAGCTAATCAGCGCGAGGAACCAGGTGAATGCTGATTAGCACCTGTGGTGCCTTCCCAGTCTAACCGAAACGTCGTAAATATGAGCTCCATAGGCTATTCTCGCAGAAAATGCTAATATTACTAATCGTCTATAAAATTAAAAACTCTGAAAAATATCATATTTTATATGTTTTATATATCAGTATATACATAGATATGTCTACAAATCGAGCCATATTAATTGTGGCACATTTCTAAGGGAGTGTTCTTTGTCCGAAAGCTTTGTTCCACTTTCTTTTATGCAGATGTCGTTAAACGAGAAAATATCTGAGTTTACCAGAAAAAGTATTTCTTCAGTTGTGATCAAGTGTAACCAATGTAAATCATTAAATCAGGTCGATTCACTGAAAAAATAAAATAACTAAAAGAACAGATGAGCTTTTGAAAACCTCAGTAGGAACCAAGGGATTGCGGAACTGAAGTACATGGAAGGACAGTTATTGCAGTTACACCCCGTTCCGCGTATGCGTTGAACAGCTGTGTGAAAACGAATCTTATAAATTCGCTCAATGTGAGATATTAAGTTGTCAAAATAGATCAAATATTTCCAGCGGACGGAAGTTACAGACTGGGGAGGAGGTTTGGCGGAAGAAGCGGAGTTGATGGCGAAGGTTACACCAGAGAATGTTCACGTTGGTCTTCCTGCTCCACTTGTAGGACCTGTGAAATGTTCTCTTATAAAAGGAGACTATCAGTACTACTATTATGGCTGTGATGGGCAAGACGACAGAGGATGGGGATGTGGTTACCGCACCATTCAGACCATGGCCTCCTGGCTGTGCCACAACTGGGCTCCTAAGGGCCAACCCAGGCCCCCACCGAGCCTCCCTGAAATCCAGCAAGCCTTAGTCTCCATGGGTGACAAGCCAGGCTGGTTTTCGGGCTCCAGGGAGTGGATCGGGACCTTTGAAGCCTCTCTGGTTCTTGACTATTTCTATGATGTTCCCTGTAAGGTGCTCCATGTCAGAGGTGGGGGAGCAGAGCTGGAGCAAGTTGCAGTAAAAGAGCTCCATCAGCACTTTGAGAAGCATGGGTCTCCTGTCATGATGGGAGGGGACAGGGACAACTCCTCTAAGGGGATATTAGGTGTGTGTACCGAGAACAAGGGCAGCTACATGCTAATAGTCGACCCTCACTACTACGGATGCCCGCTGGAACGGGAGGAGGTGCAGCGGCGAGGTTGGGTGGGGTGGAAAAGAGTGTCATCTCTGGATCAGTCTTCGTTTTATAATCTGTGCATGCCTCAGACGTGCCAAAAGAAGCTTTAAAACAAACATGGGACTTCCTCACAGATGCATCGGCGTCAATGAGCTATGCTAGATGGAAATATTTGTTATTTTCTTCACTGCATTTACTCACAAGATTTAAGATTTTCCATTGGAAACATGTTTAGAAATGATCCCATCCTCCCCTGTAAAATCTCTTATAGATTAAATTATAAATACTTCTGATTAATTCATTAATGTTTTCTGTAAACAAACAACTTTTTGAATTTGATTCAAATTCTCTGCAAATAAATATTAATATCAATATAATTGTCTTTTTTTTTAAACATACAGGTATTACTCATCATTTGTCAGTTAGGATGAAGAAAGACGTAGTAAATTCATACTTTAAAGGTGTTCCACGTGTTTTGTTTAAATCGTCACATTGTTTACATGTATTTTTCAATGTGTAAATATGATATAAACCTGTTTTATTTCTGATAATATTAAACTGTAAGTGTTGGCTATACAGTTGGAAAAATAAAATCACTAAAAACATCCAATATCGTTACTCTGTCAGAAACACATTTTCTTTTTGGTTTCATTCCTCAAACAAGTGCAGATTTTGGTGCTTTTTAAGATTTTGCACCTTCATCCTGGTGCAAATTACATGATCAGATTATCCAGTTAGGATTAAGGATTATTTGATTGCTGAACACTGATAAATGGATATAAATTGATTACAAAATACACTTTTATTTAGATGCCTGCAAATGTATGATTTGTTTTTTCATTGTCACTTTTACGCGTTATGATGTTGTCTTTGCCTCCCTTGCAAAAGAGATTCCCAGTGGGAAATATTCCTTCTTAAAAAAAATTCTGATAGAAATAACAAACTGACTCAATAAGGTTACGTTTGGGAAACAAGATATAGAGCATAAAAGCTTCCTGGTCATCAGACACAGCAGGTAGAACGCCACTTCAAATTGAGGCGGAACACAACACGACTCTTAACGCTGCAAAAAATGTAAAAGTCCTAAAAAAATATTTTCCAAGTCTGCACTTAACTTTACAACCCAAAAATTTCCTGATCCGTTTGAACTAGATAAGTTGTTCCTTTATTAGTCCCATGATGGGTAAATTCACAATGTTGCAGCAGCAAAGTGGAAAACCCATGAGCAAAGCCTCTGATTTATGACAATAAATTTAATTCTCAAGATTTCCAAAAATGCCTCGATGTTTGAAACGAGAGACATCGAGTTGCGCCAGCAGCCACCGCTGCTCTTGGAGCTGTAGCTGCGCAGGACACATCAGAGCAGGAGTTAAAGTACAATTCTGTATGGATGGATAAATGACGACAACCCATTTTTATAATTCGATCTAGAAAGAAATAATTTCACTGTATGTATGAGGAAAAACTCATATAATGCTGCTATGGTGTGTCCTTAATCTGACTAGACCACACTAGATGTGATAAACATTGTGTGATTATGAATTTGTGAGTGCGTGTGTGTGTGTGTGTATTTCATGTGGAATATTCTATCTAGAACTTCAGCACTTTACATTTATCAGAATTAAGTGTCTCTCCATCCATCGTCATCTTCCGCTTATTCCTTACTAGTAAGGGTCGCGGGGGGGGGGGGGGCTGGAGCCTATCCCAGCATCAACTGGCGAGAGGCGGGGTTCACCCTGGACAGGTCACCAGTCCATCACAGGGCCAACATACAGAGACCAACAACCATTCACACTCACATTCATACTTACGGTCAATTTAGAGTCTGGATTAACCTGGTCCCTCTTGATGTCTTTGGACTGTGGAGGAAGCTGGAGTACCAGAGAGAACCCAGCAGGAACAGGGAGAACATGCAGACTCCACACAGAAAGATCCTGTGCTCCAGCCGGGACTTGAACCTGGAACCTTCTTGCTGTGAGCCTTAACCACTGCACCACCGTGCAGCCTAAGTGTCTCTCTTTGTTTAAAAACCCATATTACTGGAATCACAAGAAAAGACTCTGGAGCAGTGGCGTATCAGTAGCACTGGTGAGCCGTGTGCATTTGTGGGTTATAGTGGTTCAATATGGAAATGTCTATATTTGTTCTTTCTGTTTTGACTCTTTTTTTTAATCTTTTATTAAAACTAATTAACACCATTAGTAATAACCAAGCTATTACTCATTTCCATTTAATAACTGAGTCACTGAATTAATGTCTAATCAAAGGTTGTCTCAGTTGCCAGGTTTAATGAGGATCATCTGGATTTATAATCTACACTCATATAAACCTACCAACTTTGATCCCATGAGCAGCATGAGCTTCGCATATAATTTCAATTGATGGTGGAAAGTTACTGAGAAAACTTCTACTCAAGTGCTGTCCTTGAGTACAGTGTCAATTCATTTCTAATTTAATTGAGTATCTGTGTATTAGGAGACTTTGTACTTTTACTCCATGACATTTATCAGAACCCAGAGAATTACTAGTTTATTGACACAGAAAGTTTTGTTTAGAAAATACGACAAAACCTAATAAATATGATGAACTTTCACACAGTGGGGTGGAATAAGTACACAGTTCCTTTAAGTTGGTCAGAGTGGAAATACCATGATTGAATACTTCTCTGAGGCGGCACGGTGGTGCAGTGGTTCGTGCTGTCGCCTCACAGCAAGAAGGTTTCGGGTTCTTTCAGTTTGCATGTTCTCCCTGTTCCTGTGTGGGTTCTCTCCAGTACTCCAGCTTCCTCCACAGTCCAAAGACATCAAGAGGGGACGAGGCTGATTGATACTCTAAATTGACCGTTGGTGTGAATGGTTATTTGTCTCTATGTGTTGGCCCTGCGATGGACTGGCGACCTGCTACAGCCCCCCCGCGACCCTTAACAGGAATAAGCGGAAGAAAATGGATGGATGGATGGATGGAATACTTCTCTGGTAAAAGTAAGAGTCTACATTAAGAACTAAGAAAAAGTAGTAGTGAAAAGTATTTGATATTGTGTTTACTTTTAGTGTCAAATGTACATCTACACCTGTGCTCTAGAGGGTTCGGCCCTGCAATCGCTGACCTCTACAGGTCATGTTACATTTGTGTGCTGAAACTGTCCTCGTCGTCATCGTCCTCCGCTTATCCGCTTGGTCCGGGTCACGGGGGCAGCAGCCTCAGCAAGGAAGCCCAGACTGTCCTCTCCCTGCCACGTCCTCTAGCTCTTCTGGGGGAATCCTGAGGCGTTCCCAGGCCAGCTGAGAGATATAATGCCTCCAGCGTGTCCTGGGTCGCCCCGGCGCCTCCTCCCCATCAGACATGCCTGGAACACCTCCTGAGGGAGGCGTCCTCACCAGATACCTGAACCACCTCCACTGACTCCTCTACATGGAGGAGCAGCAGCTCTACTCTGAGTCCCTCCTGAAGGACTGAGCTTCTCACCCTGTCTCTAAGGGAGAGCCCAGCCTCCCTGAGGAGGAAACTCATTTCGGCCATTTGTATTCACCATCTTGTTCTTTCAGTCATTACCCAGAGCTCATGACCACAGGAGAGGGTTGGAACGTAGATTGACCGGTAAATGGAGAGCCCTGCCGTTTGGCTAAGCTCCCTCTTCACCACAACAGACTGGTTTAGCACCCACATCACTGTGGACGCCGCCCCAATCCTCCTGTCAATCTCCCGCTCCATCCTACCCTCACTCGTGAACAAGACCCCGAGATACTTGACCTCCTCCACCTGAGGCAGGACCTCCCCCCCAACGTGGAGCGGGCAAAACACCCTTTTCCGGCTGAGGACCACGGCCTCAGACTTGGAGGTGCTGATTCTCATCTCAGCCGCTTCACATTCGGCTGCGAACTGTCCCAGCAAGAGCTGGAGGTCGTGGTCTGATGGAGCTAAGAGGACTACGTCATCCGCAAAAAACAGAGATGACATCCTCCCGCCTCCAAACTCGACCCCCTCCACCACCCAACCCTGTAAACAGTGTGGGCAAGTCTGGCCCACACCAACTTGTGAGCAAAAAGGCTTTTTTAAAAATGAAAAAAAGTAAATCTGGTAACTTTCCAAGCAGACTGTAACAACCAAATATTTATTTTGAGTAAATGGTTGGTTCTCAAGGGCTGCACGGTGGTGCAGTGGTCAGCACTGTGGCCTCACAGCAAGAAGGTTCCGGGTTCGAGTCCCGGCTCGGGCACGGGATCTTTCTGTGTGGAGTCTGCATGTTCTCCCCGTGTCTGCGTGGGTTCTCTCTGGTACTCCAGCTTCCTCCACAGTCCAAAGACATCAAGAGAGGACCAGGTTAATCCAGACTCTAAATTGACCGTAGGTATGAATGTGAATGGTTGTTCGTCTCTCTATGTCGGCCCTGTGATGGACTGGAGACCTGTCCAGGGTGAACCCCGCCTCTCGCGCGTTGACGCTGGGATAGGCTCCAGCCCCCCCGTGACCCTTAATGTGTAGGAATAAACGGAAGATGACGATGGATGGATGGTTGCTTCTCAACTTTTGTTTCCAGAGTGCAATTTGTCTTTGTGTGACCCTCACAAACAGTATTCCTGAATCCCAGGAATTATTATTACAACTAATAATAATTTTATAATGCACGATAAGTGCAGATTCAACGTTGGTATCTGCCCTGTCACTGGAGTGGGGTTGCGGTGGCGCCCCCCTCCCTGCCGCCACGTGGCCCTCAGCTTGGTGCCCAGGTCAGAATTTGGTCCTTGGTGAAATCTAATTGGGGAACCCTGGTGTATAATGTATGCAATGCAATATTCCTACTACACACTAGGTTTCAGGTGTATATACTGCTGTTGTTATTATCAAATATTTGTATTTTTATATTATAATGTGCAATTTTCTTCTAATCCTCCATTTTAAATTTCAATATTTTTATAACTTAAACAGACTGTGCTCTTTTCCATTTCCTTGTACAGTTTTATTGTATTTTTTGTATTGTATTTTATTGTATTATTCTTAACTAGTCTGACTCGGTGAGAGCCCAGGATTCCTATGTGCCTGGACGCTCTGGTTTGTGCACAAATGGCAAATAAAAGCTTGGACTCTTTTGAGTTTGTCAAATTCAAGAGGACATAATTGGTATCTGCATTTAATTCAGTGGTATTTTATGGAGACTTTCACCAGACTAATTCTGTTTTTCTGGTAATTTTTACTTTTACTGAACTAAAATGAGTGTAATTGCATCTCCGATCACAATAACAACACCGTCTTTATTAATATTTTAAAAATATGGCCTGTGTGTTACTCGCTAGTGCCCACTGCTGGTGGACGGCCTCCCCCCCCCCCCCCACTCACTCGAGATGCTTTTGAAAATCACTCCGTAATCCAGCTCAACAGTGTTCAATTAAACAGAAAAAGAATTAGTTTATTCCATCTAACCGGCCGCGAGCTTTCAGGGTTTCATTTATGCTACGCAATTTATTTGCGCACGATATTCGTGTTGAACCCGCACTAACCGGCTAATTATGGCCGTCTAGAAGAGACGCTCTTCACAGGAAAATGCCCCTACAAAGTGCAGCGCGCGCGCGCACGCACACACACACACACACACACACACACACACACACATACACACACACTAGTGTCCAGACTGGTAAATAGGGGTGTGTTTGCCTCGCTACAACATTGGTTAGCCGCTTGTCAATGCTCGGTCACGTGGTGTCACACGGACGGCCATGTTTCCCGAAACACAAACAACAAGAAGAGCAGCGAATAGGAGCCAGCAGACACATACTGATACGCAGCAGCGACCGTTGGAGGAGAGGGGGAAAAAATAGTGAATTAAATCCAGAGCACGACTTTCTGAACTTACGATTCTGTCGAATGAATACGTTTACAGTGTTTAAAGAGACCAATGCATATAAAATATCGGCTGTAGACAAACCGTGCAGGCAACCAGTCTGGTAGCTACAAACAGTGAAGGTAAGCCATGGTTCCTCTTTGCAGCTTGTCTTTTAGCTAGCTGGCTAACGTTAGCTAACAAGCTAACAACGGCTCATGCAGCTCGAATGGGTTGGAGGAAATAGCGGTGCTAAATTAATCAAGTCGTTTAAGAGCTTAAAAAGCCGCTTTTGCTTTGGGTATTTTTTGTTTGTTGTTGTTTGCATTGTTGTAGTTGTAGCTTAACAGCCGACAGAGTGGAGGTGGTCGTCCCGCACATTGGTTGAGCAGGCCGGGGAGTGTGATCCCAACACTCCGCCCCCCTCCGCCATCATATCTGGTGTCATTTGAACCTACGAGCCAAGGCCTTTTGCGATCAACGCATACTTTGTGTTGGGGTTAGGAGATAAGATAGCCACTCACACCACACAAGTGCGATGTCTTCGGGGAAGATCCAGCTTTACCCACCGATCCTGGTTCCGATTAGCCTGGACAACGAGCATTGTAACACGCAGATGGAACTGTTAGCTCGCAACCATTAATGATAGCTAAGATAGATCTATCTATCTATCTATTTTAACAAATCAAAAAAACATGCTAAAACATAAAAGCACGGCATATCTATGTTAAAATTATATAAAACATTACGCGCTTTTTAGCCGATTTGTATCGCTTTCAATGCTAATCTTATATCCGTACGCCGCTACGTTTTGTAATAAATGTGATGTGTAAATATTCCACTGCATTACAAAAGTCACATTTTGGTTTTATTCTTACAATATTCAAGTTAATGATACACCTTTACAGATGTTAGTATTTTCCTGGTTGAGCAGTTTGGCAATCTGTAAGCCAGCTTTATTTATATGTCTATATATTTATATCTATAGATATATAGATGGATAGATATGGATATATCGAGATAAAGTACACTTTCTGGTGTTTCAATGTGTTCTTAATTCTTTTTTTCAGTTAAATTCTCTAAATATAGTTTGCACAGGTTTCTGTCAGTAGTGTCATTAATTGTTCTTTATGTGAAGTATTTTGCTGCTTTTATAAAGAAAAAAACAGACTAAATGGTTGCAAAATTATGTAACATTAGAGTTTTTAGCATTGTAAAAAGAAATTTGTAGATATTTTTGTCCTATCCTCATCGCTAGCTGAAGAGTTCATTGAACATATTGAGCTATTGTAAAAATAATACTGTCTCTTTTATTTCTCAAATTCCCTACCTTTCCACTTTGATGGATGTATTTTATTCCTGAAGGGCAATAGAGGTCCACAAATCTTCAGTTTTTGTACACACACACACACACACACACAAACAGATATATCTTGAATCTTTTGACACATTAGCTCCCATGTAAATTGAGCTCCTGTGGTCTTTTGTCAAAAAGTCAAGTTACTAAGTGTCCTCCGAGGTACTCTGAGTGGACTGTAAATTATTCTGTTGTCATAATTTGAAAATATCATTTCTGCAGCTCTTTCAAATCAGTTGCAATGCGGGAAAATGTTTTGCTGAAGCTAAAGGACAATTAAACTGCATTTCTAAAAAAATCCAGTGTTGGCTACATGTGAAGTACATCACAAAGTGTCTTTTTGTTGTTTATTTCTTTTTAAAATGATTTCATGCAAAAGCAGTGAACCTATAAAATGAAGTACTGATAGAACATGTTAATATTCATGGAGAACTTTTTTTTTTTTTTAAACTCTAACAACTTAATCCACCAATGAAATAAACTGCGAAGTATAAATGAGTAATCCTGGAAAAGTAGTATGTAGACAATAGTGGAGTAGACAATATGGGAATGAGATGTCAAACCATTTTCATGCTAAATGATAATATTTTAATTGTATGCATGCAAAACATCATTTGTCCAATCATTGAACCACTTTTTTTGGTTATACACTCAGGAATTTAATATTGAATTTAAATGGAAATAAGTTTAATTAGTAAAATAATTGCTAATCTTGGGATGAAGCTCAGAGTGGAAATAATACTTTAAAATGGACTTAATGAACTAACTGCCAAAGTTCAAAGAGTAGAATGCAATTGGCAGTCATCACCGTAACTCTAAAACAATATGTCTCTAAAAATGAAATCGGACACTACATGAATCAAGGTTTTTGCATAATAGAATCATTCATATTAATTTATAACAAATCTGCTCCGTTTTAGCATTGAACACACGGTGCTCTTCCACCTCAGGACCTCGGGACACTCGCCAGGTGGTGCCAGCGTTACAGGATCTGCCCCCTGAATGGGCTCTTTAGGCCTTTTCTCTCTGTCTTGCTGTTTGGGCTCATGAGTGATGTCAATTCTGATCTCGTTATGTCAATGTAGAGCAGGCAGAAAGAGACAAAGTGGAACAAAATAAACCCCACGACTGCAACCGTGGTTCCCTCCATCGAAGCAGGTTTTAATGCCAACTTGAGAGTCCGGTTGAGACCAGCCAGCATCGGTCTGGTAGTTGAGCCGGGCTGCTCATAAGGGTATTAGGTATTTGTGCCACTTATGGAAAACAAAAAGCACAAAATACTTCCTACACGTACTGCTCCTGCAGTCAGCGATAAATGTGAGGGCCTGCCTAAAATGACCTGAAACCCCCGAATAGATGCGTCCGTAACTGTACACCACACCTGGGTATCTCAGATATCACCCAGCCCTAACTCATGAACTGATGGGGCATTTTTCAACTCCCAAAGAAACTAATTGACTGCCGCTGATTAAGATCTGCCAGTGGTTGGTGTTGGAAATTAACTTTTTCTTCCATCAGCCTCTCATTTTTTTCTTTTTCTTTTCTTTTTTTTTGTAATCAGTGGAATGGACCTTTGTGTCATGTTTGTTTTGCTTTTAGGTGGAAAAAGTACATTTCTTTCCCACAAACAGTATTAATTTTGTATTATTACTTAAAGGTCATCCGTCATTTTTCTTACCCTCACAACTAAGACGACTGCAGAGATCCCTAGAAATTTGCTTTATATGCTTGTGCTGGAATCTGAGGATTAGAAATTATGATGTAGCTTGGTTCTTTGATTATTAATAATTCATCCATTGAAGGTAGTGACAGATGTATGGATTTCAACAAAGGAAATTGGAATGTAAAAAAAATTAACCAACCTTAAGGCCATTTCAGGACATTTATGAGATTTATGAGGTCCATTTCAGTATTGCTTTACCACACGTAGATCTCAGAGCTTATGAGGTGCGTTGAATGCAAGCCCTTCTACAGTTTATGGTCGGCACTTTTCCAGTCAGTACAGATGCACCTTCAGTCTTGATCATTTGAGTTTTTAAGTAGAGAAGGCGTTTTAAAGTGTTGATCTGAAGAGGGAGAGCAAGTGGTTGCGGACTGTTGCAGACAAGATGCGGTGCATACACACTGCTGCCCTCTGCAGGTTGTAGCCTGCCTGTAAAAAGGTAGTCGAACAAAAGTCTGAAGAGAAATGGATAAATATTGGAGCCCAGCAGTGTGCGTGCCCCTCTTTGTTTGTTTGAAGAGAGAATGGAGCCACGTGAGAAATGTTACAGGAGAAAATCTTTGCAAGATGGAACAGTAAAGTTCAGATGCATATGAGAATTCATACTGCGAAGAAATGCATACGCGCCAGGTCATGTCAGCTTTTTTCAGTTGCACATTGCATTCATTCAGTTTTTGTTGTAGATTAAAATCATGTACCCATCAGCTGAGTGTGTGGCCACGATCTTGATTCATGGTGAGGGAGCAGATTGATTTAAAAGAAAACTGCTTCATAAAAGTAAAAGTTTTGTTGTAGTTTTGTTTTTTTTCTTCTCCCTGCATTCAACTATCCCAAACAGAAAAGACAAGCAGTTTATGTAACTAATATTAACTGAGACATAAAAGCAGACTAGTGGGCAGTTAACTGAGTCAAGACAGTGAAACTCCCTATTATCTGGTAGAGTTGGGTGAAAACATGGACTCTTTGGTGTATCGCTATTCTCTCTGGAACGATGTCTGGATGGAAAAGATGTGCAAATCAAAAATCTCTGCTTGTGTGATCGCCTGTAATCGAAAGCATATTTCCTGACAGCTGCAGTGTGTGTGTGTGTGTGTGTGCGCTACTGCCTGCCTCCAGTTTTATCACCATCATAGTGTGACATGGTAATTAAAGGCATGACAACCATTTAACTGGCTGTGCAAATGTTCACACTGCTTGTATCAACTTTAGAATAATTTATATGCTGCGAAAAATCAAGCGCTCCAACAATCAACACCAGCAGTTTTTATATTCTATCAAAAGTTGTGGTGGCAATCATGGCCTGTGTCAGTACTTCTATGCGTGTAAATTGTACTGAGGAGAGCCAGACCTCTGCCTGGGGGGGGGGGGGTACCACAACTTACCTGGTCAATTAATCTTGTAAAAAAAGAGATCATTACTCTTCATATTCTCACCCCTCTTGGGTGGGAAGATTGGCGGGAGTTTGCTGCTTGCACGCGCTTTTGTAGAAGTTGTAGATTTAAGCCTCTCAATTGCATCAGTATGAGCTTGGCTCAGCTATGACCAGTTGTCATGACAGCAGAGGATACAATTTTATTTTCAAATGTATACACCTGAATGTATATCACAGGGTTTTGCATTTAGAATGTTAACTGACAGATTTTGCCCGGGTATTTATCTAGTTATCATCACTTTTTCAGGAAGTATCCCCAACCAGCTGCTTCCTGCCATAATTGAAGTAGGATGGGTTTGAGTGGATGTAAATCTCCTGTGAGAAGTAGAAACATCAGGCAATGATTGAGCGTTACACTTGAACATGTTCTGCATTTACTCAGTTAAGGAATACCTGTGTGTGTGTGTGTGTGTGTGTGTGTGTGTGTGTGTGTGTGTGTGTGTGTGTCTCAGCGTGCAGATTGATTAAAAGTGGGACAGTGCCTTCAGTGAATGCAAGGCTCATATTGTCCCATACAGTCTGGCAGGTGTACACAAAGGACAATCAAATAAGTGGGACAAACTGAGAATGCAGCTAATTTGTTAAGTGTACACATCAAACATGATTTTTTTTCTTCTCTGATTCCTCCTCTCCAAATCTGTTTTCTTCCAGTGGTGCAAAGGAAGGAGGACAGGAATTAAAGGAGTTACCTGGAAGGTCTCCAGCAATCAGCATTTTGGTTGGAGCAAGCAAGAAAGGCGCAGAGAGAGAGAGAGAAAGAAAAAGGAGAAGAGGAGTGCGAGTCGCGTCTGCTCTCGGCAGCTGTTCCAGCAGCCTGATTTCATTGTTTCGGCTGTTATTTTGTTCCTGTGTTTCCTTTTTTGGAGGAATCGGTTCATGTTTTAACCTTAATGTGAGATATAACTGCTGTAAAACAAAAAAAGCGAGAAAACATTATTACTAGTGTTTTATTTGTTCCATTGATAATTTCCAAGGTTCTTTTTGTTTCTTTTTTATGTTTAACAACCTTTTTTTTGGTCTGTGAGTAGCAGCAGCTTCCATTCTCCAACTATTGTCACACCCCCTTCCTTACCTAGTTAGGACCTGATAACCTGGTATTCCTCAAGCACCTAAAACTGGCAGCTATTCTCTTTGTGTCTGTGTGTCTGGGGAGCTCTGTGACCACAGCTTAAGCACCACTCAGCCTTTTAGTCACCTAAGCCTAACTAAACCCAGCCAGCTCTAGCCTGGTCCAGCCCAGTCCAGCCTGCTCCGATCATCTGGACAGGGTAAGGCAGCAGTGGTGGGTAGATGTACTCATTGATATTTCCACATGCTTGTACACGAATGGTAACAAGTTTTCTGTATTCTATTTCTTCTCAGATACTCAGTTCTTTGTGGACGTGAGGAATATGACTGCTGAGACTCTTAACTTCGGCCCAGAATGGTAATTAATCTTTTTTTTTTTCATTATATCAGAATTATTAAATAGCACAAATTGTTTTATTTTTCGTAGCTCATAAAGATGTCCCGTCCCCCACGTTGGTTTGTGACTCCTTAAGCAGTAAGAACCAGCCACATATATTTAGCTTGATGCTAATCGTGCCCCCCCCCCCCGGCCACGAACTATACACAGCAGCAAAAAAAAAAGTATCTAACCTTAAAGTGCGTTCACTGTTTTAATCCACATCGTGGTTACCCAGCTGTGTGCTCAGTTATCAATGCAACACAAACCAGCTAACATTGCCAACACTCATCGTAGCGACCAGCTGGCGAATTCATTTGACGCAATTTGCTTTTCCCTGTTTGTTGTGCGTCACAGCTCCTCCGTGCTGACAGTGTCGTGATAGGACGTTAACTGGCGTCAGACGGTAAACACACAGGCAGGCAAGTCAAAGAACTTGCATCAGTCGCTCCATTGCGGCATCGGACATTTCAGATCGAAGACCTTACAAGACAAATTACCAAACACGTGGAAACTCGTCATGGGAGACTTTCTTCTCTGTCATCACGTCTGTAGCTCTTCAGACATTCTCCTGTGCTGCCCCTGTTGATCTATTCTGGTCAAACTGGCTGCAGAAGCAAAAACACAGGAGTTTGTCCTCTTGAGCTCCTCAAACTCTTTTTCTCCATTTCCTAAAAATAGTTTCACCGCACCCACGGCTGGTTGCTGCTGCCACAAATTTGATGTTGTTGTGGGCCGCCACAAATAAATCAATATGTGGGAAACATTACAGAGAAAAGAAGAGATGTATAACGGACAGAACGCCACATTGTTGAAATGACATATATATGTGACGCATTACCACTGCAGCAGGCGTCACTGCAGTTCTCTGTAATGTAGCATTGGGCTAACAGTGATAAATATAACTTGTAGAACAAAGCTCAAACCATTTTTCCACAAAATTGACATTAGAAGTTGATATTTTGAAGTTGTAACCATCATTCACATCTAAAATAATAACAAGGAGGCAACTCGGAGAAACAGTGGTCAAGGGCAGTGCACTAAAACCTGGAAACCAAAAGTCTTGTGTTTAATTTCTGGGAGAAATGTCTCCTCTTGTTTTTCTTTAAATGGATTTAAGTGTAAATAATCAAGTAACAATTGATCGTCATTTATGAAAAACTAAACGATCAATTGATTTTTCATTTCATTACAGAGTATAATGCTTGAATACTTGCGCACTCAAGATCTTCATGTGAGAGATTTTTTTTTTTTTTTTTTTTTTAATGGTCCAGGAGTTTGTCTTGTACAAAAGGTTGGAAGAGGAAAAACAACATGTTGGACGTAACCTCAGGTGTATTTCTTATATCTGCTGTGGCTATGCATGTAAGCAAAAGTTACATATGATACCCTTGGCAGACAGAAAAACAACTTGAAAGGACTTTGATTGGGATCAGGACCGGAATGTGGTCAGGATGTCTGTAATTGGTGCAGCCTTGGTGTATATATTTTATCAGGTGGGATGAAATGCCCAGAGGTTATCATTTTAGATGTCCATATTCAATAGTAATTGCCTCTTTTACATGGATATTCCTAGGGCTGTAATCTCCCAGTCGACTGGTCGATTTACTAGTCAGTACGTTCTGGTTCGACCAAAATTCTGATAGGTCGATTTTTTTGCCATGTTAATTTCATCAGGAGGAAAGTACCAAGTGCTAATGGGGGTGTTTTCAAAGCACCCCTGTTTCACAGATAACAATCTAGCTTTGAACACCCCCCTTGTTTTGCTATTTTGGATTAGCCCGACCCGCTGGAGACAGACAGGCTGAAGAGTACTAGAAGGCCAACGTCTGATGGTTTGATGAATTTGGACGGTTTCATTTAAAGTCAGCCCTCGTCCACCACGTCAAAGACGTCTGCAGCGTGGCAGCATTTCATGAAAACAGATCATGGAAAAAAAGGTCGAATGCAAAGTTTGCCAACAACAGTTTTCATGTCACTGCTCCACTACAAACACGGCGTATCACCTAGAGACGGTGAGCTAACGTGTCCACCTTAGGTTGCCTGTCAGTTTTGAGTATGTGAACGTATCAGCATTGTCATTTCAGTGTTTTAGTCTACTAATTGTTTTTGTTTTAATTGTAAAAATTCTTACCGTGGACTTGCCTTTTGTGTTTGAGCGTAAAGTTTTCAGTTAAAAGTCTATTTGTGTCTCAGCCGCGATGCTGAGCTCCTGTGTTCAGTCATTATAACCTGACAGAAACAATTGTCTCAATATTCCTCAGCAGGTTTTGTGCTGATAGTTGACACAGTAGAGTTTTCATATCTAAAATGAGTCGATTTTTAGTCGAAATTTGAGGGCTTCAGTCGACCAAGCATTTCTTTGGTTGATTACAGCCCTAGATATTCCATGACACTGCTGTAGAAATGACACCTGGCCTTGTAACTACCTCTGCTGCTTCAGAGGCTGAACGATGCGTTTCCTCCACTCTGTCTCTTTTCATCCAGATTACAGGGTGTACCAGTGGTGTAATATTCCTCCCCTCCCTGAAAAGTTCTGTGAAATTGGCTAATGATGTAAAATCTACAGTTTAGTGTCTTGATATATTTCTGCCTTCAGTTGTCGGTATCAAAGACTGTTCTCTCGGGAGTCGTTTTAATTATGAACAGCGGGAGAACTTGTGATACTTGGGATGCAGGTATTATCAAGGTGGCTTGGTGTCCATCTCTTGTCTCCTCTGCCGTTTCTCCCCCTCACCGTCCCTGAATGTTTGTTATTAATGGGAGGCGTGGGCTCCAGTTTGGTAGCACTCCATTTCTAACAGCCTGCGACTGCTGTGAGCATTCTTGGTGCAGAGCCAAACTCGCAGAATATTTCTCTCTTCGCACATCTGCAGCTGCTTTCCTCTCAGTAGCTCTTGCTACCCACTTTTATCCCTGTGCCCTTTTTTAATGTCGCTGTACACAGTGCTGTCTGCTTCCAGCTGTCTGGTTAAAATTGTTACAAGTTCTTCGTACAAAATAATTTTAACCGCTTGGGATTTTGTTGGCTGGCAGCTGAGTCTGCAGTTATGTTACTCATTGTAGTAGAATTCAGCACATCTGTATTTATTTTATCAAAGTTGGTTAAAATACATTGATTTTAAAGCTGTGTAATTTTACTGGATTCAGCTCGTTCTCGGTCTGAGCTGTGGTTATAGATACCGTACATTGTGGAGGCTAAATTAGAGGTGAACTAGTTACTATTTCTCTTTTACCCACCCACTGGCTTGTTGCCTCAACTCTCCTCTTACTATGCATATCAGTTCCTGCTCTACTTATTTCTCCCTGATTTGCCTTCATGATGCTTTTTTTCACCTCACATCTGACACCCCACACCCACGCGCAGATCTCTCTGAGGTGCATATGGTTTGGATGTGGGGCTGTGAGTCAATAACACACTTTTTAGCAGCATGTGAATGGAGCCATTGTTAAACAGCAGGCCTTGGAAATTGGCCTACTAGTTAAAGCGTTTTAAAATGAAATCTTGAGACTGGAAAGCTGATATCTCATCTATCTCAAACTAGATGTATTCAAGAGGACCTGTGTTGAAATATTGCAGTCTATTATTTCCCCCCGGTGTGAAATGAATGTTGAATATTTTTTCTCTGCTTCATATTTTCATATAAATGAACGTCCCTTACATTCCAGCCAAATGAATTCACACAATGCTCAGTAAGCTCCTTGGGGTCGGGTAAATCTCTCCGCATTTCACACTAGATGGCGTTTATGTGGCCACATTCCTGCGCTGCCTGGGACTGTGTGCACTGAGCGTGCCCCATTATCAGAGCTGGCCACTTCTGGTTAGCTTTCTGCTAACTCAAATGTGGATAACAAAATCAATCGTGCAGCTCTTTTTGAATAATATCTGAACAAATTGCTCTAAGTCCTAAAGTAAACTGAGTCATTTTGCAGGTTGGGTGATACTCCCAGTAAATGATCAACCATTTTACAGCAGAAACGGTAAAAGCCTGGATGATGCTAACGTTTACTGTGGATAAGTAATTGAATTATGTATCACATGACAGCAGATTTACAGGGATTATGTGACGGCAACATCATTTATCCACTCATCTGTTGGCATTAGAAACTTTTTAACGCTAGAGTAGCCTACAGTGGAGCCTATGATGTGATGTTTGCACTATTGCTTTAAAAGGAATTACACAATTGCCCTCCTTTTTTATACTCTGTGCCAACAGGAGAACTCACACCAAGCTATTTATAAGCAGTAGTCAGGAAAAAATACTGAGAACATGAAGTGTTAAAGGATCAGTCTGTAATTGCAGAATAGCACCTTCCTGTTGAATCTGTCACCAAAATAAAAGCTTTGATATTAAAGTTCAATCATTTTGATTCTATTTTTAGTTTTTTCCCCTGCTAAGTGATGTCATATTGGTCACAATCCCTAAGATTTCATGACAGATGGACGGTTTAAGAGTCATACAAGAAATATTCACATTCAGTATCAATGTAACTTACGTTGAATGATATCTCTCTTCACCCAGGCTTCGTGCACTGTCCAGTGGGGGGAGTGTGACATCCCCCCCTCCTTCCCCCGCCATGCCAAAGTACAAGCTGGCCGAGTACCGCTACGGCCGAGAGGAGATGTTAGCACTTTATATCAAAGACAACAAGGTTAGTGGAGAAAGTTCTCGGTAGAACCAGACAAATATCATCTTTGCTGTCTGCAGACCTTCAGCAACACAAATGGAAGAATAACTTGACTACTCATATTCATTGTTGCCAGAAGCAACCACCGTACAGGGCTGTGTATTGACATTTGATGATGGCATTGCAAACAGCCTCATTCTCAAAAGGAAACCTGGTAGTCTGTGTTGTTTTTTTTTGCAGTTATCCTAAATGTTTTAAATTTGCTCTCTCAGGAGTCTGTTGATATCATTTTAGGTCCCAGAGGACATGCAGGATAAGGAGTTTGCTGCTATTCTGCAAGATGAGCCCATGCAGCCACTGGCACTGGTGTCTCTCACTGAGGAGGAGCAGGTCTGGCACAAACACACTGATACCAGCATGCACTATCTCACTGTGATACGGCCTCACTTCCCCAGCGAGCTGCTCTGTGGGTAGACAAATGGCTCTGTGAGCTGACATTCCTCACATTCTCCCCCCTTTTTGCTCTTTCCATACTCTCCCTGCAGAGGAACTTCTCCATGTCTGTGAACAGTGTGGCGGTGCTGAGGCTCATGGGTAAAGGGGTGGGTGGAGCCGCCCCAGCTGGAGTGGTCAGAGGACGAGGGGCCACACGAGGCGGTCGAGGTAAAACTGAAGAATGAAAACAGTCACCTAGACAAAATGGCAACACATAAAACAAATCATTCATTCAACTTAAGTGCATGTCTAATAAATCCACGGCCACTCTCACTAAAACGAGTCCAACAGCAACAGAAATCTTGCCCAAAGACTTTGGCTTCAACCACAATAGCTGGATGGCTGTTGTCCAGAGAAACCTAAATGGTTTATTCAAGCCAGCCAGTGAAGTGTTTATTTCCTCTTTCTCTCCTACCATCTTGATGTAGCACACTTCCTTTTGGCTCGTCTCAGTAAGCCCCCCCACCCCAGGCACACACACAAACACACACACGCCCCGCACCCCCTTTGTCCAGCCACACCTGTCTTAAAGCATTGGGCTATGAACTCACCTTGAGCACACGCAGTTCTCTGTACATGTCAATGGCCAAAGTAAACACTAGCTGTCCGGTTCAAGACAGCAAAGGGTGCAACTGAGGAAACCGTGTGTGCATGTATTTGTATGTGCAGCTTGAAGGAGTTTTAAGGTAATTTCAAGGGAAAATACTTCAATATTTGAATGCAGAGAAAAAGAAAACAAGATATGAGATAATCTTCCCAAATTCCTGAACTCAAGTGCTTGTGAAGAGAGTTGATTGATTAAATGGTGTGTGTGTGTGTGTGTGTGTGTTTACGTGATCAGGCCGAGGCCGCGGTGAAGGTGGATTCTACCAAAGAAGTATTGAAGATGCAGAGGTGGGTTTTGGTCGCAGCGTCCGAGAAATACACCGTAGCCAGAGCTGGGATGATCGGTAAGGAAACGCACACACTACCTCATGGTACACAGATGTCTGTTTTGGTCAGTTGGATCTCACAAGAACACAAACTAGTTGTGTTTTAGGCTTGTTTGACTTTGCTTATAACTCCACTGATGTGACTTTCTCTTCCTTTCCCTCCTTATGCCAGAGGTGAGCGCCGATTTGAGAAGCCACTGCGACGGGAGGTGGGGCGTCCTGGCTTTGAGGAGTCCGGAGGTCCCGTGGGTCCAGGGAGGAAGGAGTACACAAGGGCTGACAGCGATAACTGGCGCACCCTTCGGGAGGAACAGGAGGAGGAGGAGGGTGAGCCAGGAAGTAATTGGCGACTTGCTGGACCCCGCAGGGATGGTATGATAAACACAAACTTTATCTGTTTATTGAAGTACTGCTTCAAAATCTGAGTAGAAAATAAAAGCCACACATTATTTACTTTCCATTTTTAAACGTGGTTTAGGCAGGCCACTTATTTACTCTCCGTGATAGAGGAGCTGTTTGTTTTCTGTAAGAAGCAGTTAAGAATTTGTTGAAAAAAGTGGTGCTTCCCAGGTTTTAACCTGCTGGTTTGCTGGTAATTATAATTTTATATCTCCATCTTGTGTAAAATTGTCCCAAATGTTTGACCAACATAGATGAAATCTTGTTTTTTTAAAATTTCCCTACTTCCTTGTTCTATTTCTGTCAGACAGTTTATAAATCTTAATTTAGAAGCATCGTTAGGGAGAATTTTTAGATTAAACCAACAGTTTTTAGATTGTTTTGATGGGACACTGACTAAAGAAAGACCGAATGGTGCCATGGTGATCTGACTACAGCGAGCCCAGAGGGCCATGATAGTGAAGGGAACCTGGAGTACTTTGTGTTCACAATACACAGGTGAGCCAGCTGAAACAGGAGCTGGGAAGTGAACAGTACTCACGTGCACAAAAAAAAAAATGCTGACTCATAGGTCAACTTTGAGGACTGAGAGAGACCAAGTTAAAACTGGATCTGTGTCCCCCTTACACTACCTGATCATCTGAGCAGCCTTGAGTTATCATCAAGAAGCTGATTTGGCCTGTTGAGCCTGTAGTTTGTGCCCATCATAAAGCATTCAAGCTACCTTATCCATCGTGGCAGTTCTAGTTCTGTTGTTGTGCACTTCTTTTTCCTTTTTTTTTTTTTTTTGGGCAAAGGACAACAAGACTTTGGAACAACGGTGACTTCTCTAGGTGAAGGTTAAGGCCTCACCCCTCCAGCATTCACCCTTCAGGTTTAAACCTCCCGCTCTGAATTAACAGCTCGAGACCAGATGTGCTGAATGAGTCTGACAAAGCAGCCGCCTTGACACGTTGTAGCGGGGTGAACGCGCGTGTAATTGATCAGAAATAATTAGGGCCCCGTTTTATTAAGTGTGAACAGCCACAGTCAGTAATTAATATCAATAATTCCACCTGTGTTAGCCCTGCTTGGCAGGGGCTGGTGTGGAAGGGGATTATTGGGAACTTTTGCAGCTCATTGTTAGGATCTGGTTCAAAAAAATCAAAATATTTCAAAATTATGTATGAAGTAAGACGAGTATGTGAGGAAAAATCACGTACTTTCTTATGTGCATATATTTGTTGTAAAAAAACAAACAAACATTTTGGACGTGTCCAATGCCAATTGCTGAATTTCTCACAAGCCGTGTGTTTGAATATGGCCTTAAAAAAAAAAAAAAAAGTGATCCCACAAGATTTGTCCATGTAATTGGCAAGCAAAGTAAGCAAATTGACATTTTACAGCGGAACAGTTCTTAAAGCAGCCACGGTTTCTGAGGACACAGTGGTCACACAACGTCTTCTAAAATAACACACATTTAAATTTGTATTAAACTCCAAACTGCAGCTAAGTCAGAAATAGACAAAACACCCACGGGAGGAAAGATAAAAACCCGTTCCGAGACATGTGCGTGGCTGTCTGAGAACTGAGGTACCTTGGGTTTGTAGTTCTCTGTAAAAACTGTGTCTTAACTGATGGTGGTATTTTCTTTTCTTTTGTCTTTCTGTCTCTGTCAGATGGTGGTCCTCGCTCAGCAGGCTGGCGGGACCATGGTGGCCCAGGAGAGAGTCGTAGAAGGAAGTTTGATTTTGACTTTCGAGACTCTGAGGGTCACGGTGGAGGCCGTCGGCGTGCGGGCAGCGAGGGACTGGAGGATGACAGAGACGGCCTGCCTGAGTGGTGCACAGACGAGGAGGACGGAGAGATGGGCACTTTTGACTCTTCTGGAGCTTTCATGCCTATGAAGGTGTGTATTGGTTATTTTCTGTTTTCCTTAATTAAAACAACTCCACCCCATCCATGTGTGTCATTGACCATCATTCTCCTGGTTGTCCTCTTTCAGAAGGGCGGCAAGGAGACAATCCTGGAGGAAGAATTGGAGTTTAAGGGGATAGAAGAGGAGGAAGAGGAAGAAAGTCTTGCTGACATTGAGAGGAACTGTGCTGATGGAGACAAAGACAAGGGTGAGGAAGGACCTTATTTCTTCATTTATTTTTCTAATGTTTTTTTTCCCCCTTGTTCAATTCCCAGTCAATCTCTTTATCCTCTCCCTGCACTCCTCATTGACAGAGAGTAAAGAAGCCGGCTCTGCTGTGGTTGATTTGGAGACGAAGCCAGCATCACCTTCCTCTTCTCCTCCAGCCCGCATTACCCCTCCATCCCTGGAGCCCCAGCCCAGCAACACTGGCCCAGTGGTGGACAACCCTCAGCTTAGCAACAGTCACCCTGTCAAGGATGGTGGTGCACCCACTGAAGGTACATATTTCACTTTTATTGGGCGTTTAATTATTAATTTCACATTTACTCTACAGTAAAAGCCTTTCGGGGACGTATGTATAATTCCTGACCTTTTGTCACATCTTCTGTGATATTAGATTTCAGCTGTGGCGCTGCGGTGAATTACTTGGTAAAATTGCAGTTAGATGTCCAAAGGGGTTCTTAACCTGTGAGCAGTTTTTAGAGGTAGTGCATCCGCCTGTAGTGCATATGATTGTCAACAGGAGTTTATTTTTATAGAGCTCTGTGTTGCATCTAATGTCGGTGAAGATTCTGTGTCACGCAGTGTACTGCTACCAGAGGGAGTCCAGTTACTGTGGTGTCAACCCTCCTGTGTATATTGTGTATTCAGAAATGACAGATATTGATCTGAAGTTTTCAGACAGGTTCTCTCGCTATGTTACTTAAGAACTTGTGTCCTTTTACATTCAGCCATTTAGTCTGAGGAAAATGTGAGTGTGAGAGGAGAAATTCAGTTGATATTTTGGTTTGATATACAATATTTTAAGCCCCGGTTATTTAGTATCTTGTTAACTGACAGCAGTGTTAGACAGAGAGCCAGATTGTGGCTCTGCTTCTCGTCTAACATCATCAGCCCATAAATAGAAATACTAAAAATAGCACCCGTTGTTTTTCTAATGTTAATTGAGTGTGTGGTTTTTTTTTTCTTGTCAGACGTGGCTTCAGTAGGGTGCTCCAAGGCCCAGCTGAGCCCCAGCACTGCCACCTCCTCGACTCTGCCTCCCCCACCACCCTCCTCTGCTGCTCCTCTCCTCCCTTCATCTGGGGGAGGAGACACTGAGGATGATGAGGGCATGAAGCACCTGCAGCAAGTAGGGACACGTGTCAATCATCCATCTCAGATTTCTTACTCCACCAACTAGGCCTGGGAGATATATCGATTTTATCAATTATTCTAGTTTCTTTACTCTTGCTATGGTGCACCTTTTGTCCCCCTGGAGCTTCCATAGCTTTCCCCCTCATCCCTCCCCCTTGTTAGCACCACATAGCAGCAACATTGCTAACAAGAGCGAGGACTCTGTTTCTAAGAGAGTAGTAGTGTCGTCAGTGGTTTGGAGCTGGTTTGGGTTTGCGGCGACAGACGTTGAACAAGTGACTGTGCGCTGCAAGGTTTGTCTGAAACCCGTTGCAACAAAAGGGAGCAGCACAACCAACTTATTTCAGCATCTAAAACAGAGGCATCCAGCTGAGTGGGAGAAATGCCGCTCTTTGCGAAGGGAACAAGACGCTATAACCAACAAACTCCCATTTAAAAACAGCTTCCTGTGGTGGAAACATTTACCCGCGGGAAAAAATCGTGAATCGAAGTATTTGTGAAAAAATCTGAGATTTTATTTTTAGTCCATATCACCCAGGCCTACCACAAAGCAATCACTGCTAGGTCAGAGATTACTGCACAATAGCACAATCTAGACGAATTACACTGAATGAACAATCAATTTGTAATTAATGCTGGGTAACAAGATTAAACCTGAAGCTCATCTTGAGTGGATGTCCCGTGAGGTGCATCTGTGCATTTTCTAAAAGGAAAAACAGACTCTTTGAATTTAAAATATTATTGTTTTTATACCAGCATCTGCTCAAGGATACCTCCAGTACTGCCAAGATGTCAGCATTGCACAATGTACCCTCTTGTCAAATGGGCAGTTAGCCAAGAGTTTAAACCTGTAGATTTTAATTACCCAACAGCTCTTCTCCAATGACAACCTCCATAACAACAGCACTGGCATGTGTTCAAGGGGAGCAAAATTAACTGTCGGTTAGATGATACGTCCAACACAATCATGGAGAAAAGTATTTTTAGAATTTCAGTGCCTACTTGGCGCTCTTATTTATTGCAGCTTTACTTGAGCAGCTCTTGCTGATTGCTAAGCTGTAATAAAGCATCCAAGCTGCTAAAGGTTGTAAATTCACAGCCACAAAAACAGAAATATGTTTTGATCGCAAACTGTGTGTGCGCTTGTGTGTAGGAGGCCGAGAAGATGGTGGCATCATTGCAGGACACGTCTTTGGAGGAGGAGTGTTTCACCCAGGCTCTGCAGCAGCAGGAGAGCAGGAACACAGCAGCTGCCCTGCCGCTCTCACACGAGGCTGCCATGAAGTGGTTCTACAAAGATCCGCAAGGAGAGATCCAGGGTACACTTTGAGACACAGTCGGGCCCGTGCACACACATACACACACATACACACACATCATATTTATTCATAATGTTGCTTTGCTTGTGTCTCCTCTGTACATTCTTCTCTCTGCTCCCCCCACAACCAGGTCCATTCACTACTGTGGAGATGTGTGAGTGGTTCCAGGCAGGCTACTTCACCATGACCCTGCTGGTGAAGCGGGGCTGCGACGAGGGCTTCCAACCCCTTGGGGATGTCATCAAGATGTGGGGCCGTGTGCCCTTCGCTCCAGGTCCCTCCCCGCCGCCCCTGCTGGTGAGACAGCCACCACCAACGCAGCGCCCGCAGCCCACCCGGGGGCCCGCAGGGACTGTGAGTCAGCTCAGCCAACATAGAGGATGGGAGGGGAGGAGGCAGAGGAGAGGGAAACTTGAAAGATGGGTCACAGTTAAAAATTAGTCAACTGCAAATAATATGACAGACTTTTTTTGTTCCAAAGTATTATCCCTCATTGAAAATGTCACTCAAGCCTTACTCTTGTAATTTTAATCGTAATAATTAAATCACTAGTTGTGTGTAAGCTTCATATTGAAGGAGCTGAGTACAGCACATTTCCTACCAGTGCTTGTGACAGTTCAACATCTCTTGCTACCTCTAATGTGAGGCACAGCTTCAGATGTTTGTGTGTGTGTGTAACGAGTGTCTCGTGTTTGGTGTTTACTCTCCGTGAACTCTTGTCTCGGTTTCAGGGAAACCTGGATCAGGAGCGTCTGAAAAAGCAACAAGAGCTTGCAGCAGCTCTCTATCAACAGCTCCAGCAGCAGCAGCTATTCCAGCTCATTAACAGGTGCCTGTCTGGCCAGAGAGCCTTTCTATATTAGTTTTTGACATTTTTCACCAATGATGACTTGTCTTTTGCTCGTATGTTCCAGGTGCAGTGAGCAGGGTATGATGCCTTCGATGAACAGGTCGATGTCAGTGCCAGATACAGGGTCCATGTGGGACATGCATACCTCAGCTTCACAGCCATCAGGTACAATCTTGGCTCTTATCTCCTGTACATGCGCATCATGAAAACACATAAAATGGTGTCCCTGCCAAAAAATGACCCCGATTTTGTTTCTGTGTAGGCGGTGAAGCCAGTCTTTGGGACATAACAATGAATCCTTCTACTCAGGGTCCAACTCTCGAACAGCTTCAAAAGGTTCCAGTCAAGATCTGCTTATTTCTCGGATTTACAGCATCACATTAGCATTTTATACTCCTACTCATGTGGCTGAAACATTTGAAATGAAATAAATTCATACACTTTTAATTTACTTGATAATTCATTGACACATTCTTTAAAGTGTTTCAACCAGAATTGAGGTAAACTCATTTGCTCATTTTTCTCCCCCCCAATTTCTTGAATGCATTTTCTTCAGCTCCAGCAGGAGAGGCGAGACGCTGAACTCAGGGCGAAGCGTGAGGAGGAGGAGCAGCGTAAGAGGAGGGAGGAGAAGAGGAGGCAACAGGAGGAACAGAAGAGAAGAGAGGAGGAGGAGCTCTTCAGACGCAAGCAGGTGAAATGAGCGATTACAACTGGTTCTTACCATGTTACGGTCTGAATTATCCGCTGCCCTGTTGTACAGTTTCACAGCTTTTGGATTGTGAATGTAGTGAATCAGGATTACAGCTTTCATATCTTCCTATTTAGTGTCGCCAGCAGCAAGAACTGATCATGAAGTTGCTGCAGCAGGCCCCCCAGCAACAGGGGCCGGGAGCAGGCAGCTCAAGCTGGAGTGGGGCTTCCTCCTCTGGGCTCGCTAAGTCAGGAAAGCCCCCGGCTCTGGCTCTGCTAGAAATGCAGCAGGAGACAGAGAGGCTTCTGAAGCAGCAGCAACAGCAAAGAGTCCAGCAGAGAGACCGCGTAAGTTTCAGCAATGTCAGTTAGTCTAAGCTTGAGGAAAGTGAAAAGAAAAGTTCTTTGTCATAACGCTCTGCTTGATTTTCTTGTGTGCAGCACTCGAGCATGTCAATGGGGAGTTCCTCCATGGGAGGGCAGTGGGTGGAAGGTGTTGGCATGTGGGGCGGGCCTGGAGGTATGGAGGGTAAAAGTGGCAGCGGAAGTTCTGCAGGCAGCATGGGCATGTGGGACGAAGCTGTGAAGAACCAGGCTGGCCTGCGTGGCAACAGCAACAACAACTTGGGCTTGAAGAACAGCCGCAGCAGCCCATCACTAAGGTACTGTAGAGAAAACCTATTTCACTGAAATGGATTTTTGTGTATGTCATTTGAGTTAGTAAGTACTGCAGCCTGTCTCCTGATGACTTCAGTTTTTCAAGTAACTTTGTAATCTTTGTATCATTGTGGAGTTCCATCATCTGTCAAATGCAAATACCTTTCCTCAAGTAAGCTTTGCGACTTTACATCCAGTACTGATTTAATTCCCTGTTCTCCCCTGCAGTGATCAGTACTTGATGCGTCGTAAGCGGACTGACGAGGAGGAGAAGCTGCTGAAGCTGTTGCAGGGCATGAAGCCTCAGGACGGCTTCACCACTTGGTGTGAACAGATGCTGCACGCTCTAAACACCTCTGCCAACAACTCCTCCTCTTCTCTGGATGGTAAGCTTTTCAGCTTTGAAGTATTTAGTAATACCAGAAGGGGAGAATTCACATATAACTGATAGATATGATGTAGGGGAGTTCCACCTTAGCCCCCTACATGCAGCATTGATAATAATTAAATTATATGGATGTCTTTTACTTAGTTGCCACTATTGTGGCATACCTGAAGGAGGTGGAGTCTCCCTATGCAGTGCTGGACTTCATCCGGTACTACCTGGGGGACACAGTGGAAGCCAAAGAGTTCGCCAAACAGTTTCTGGAGCGACGTGCCAAACAGAAAGCCAACCAACAGAGACAGCAACAGCAGGTAGGCTTGTGTTTGTTTTTGAAATATAGAACAGCAACAGCAAAAACTGTGTCGGTTGGATACAGAGATGAAAACAGCATTATGACAGGTTCAGAACCGTAGCCTTGATCAGCAACCAGAAGCTTAAACTTCAGCAGAGGTGGGAGGAGGAAAGATGCACGCCATCCATGCTGTGAGGTGTCTGACGTGATGAGACATGGCAGTGTGGGTCTGGAAGAAAACTGCGCCAATATGGCAACATTCATTAATTCATCAGTGAGGTGAAGGTGCACTCTGACATCATAACTAGCCATTTCTCTCCTCTCGGTGGTCACATGGAGTTTCCATTTTAACACAGATAAATCCTCAGTAAAGCTGGGCTGGGAGGCGGGGCGCACAGACGCATACCCTTTTCCCATGGCGCACAAATGCGTACAAGTGTGTCTTTGAAATATTCAGGTGAAGCTTCTTTAAATAGTTGAATAATCCTTCCAGCGGAGGTGACAATCTTCCGTTGCTTCCGTCATGCATATAGATGGTCGTGGAGTGCCAACTACTTGTAAGATGTGGTAGATTGGAAATAAATCACAGCTTTCACCCAGGTTTTATGTTCGCTCCAGTACTCATCAGAGCTGATAAATACCTGTGACTCCCGCAGGGTGGATCCCTTCTCATTTGAGACCAAAGCCAGATGTTTGTGGAAGTCAGCTGCTAGCACTCCCCTCGTATCAGGAGTGAGAGCAAAGTCAGAAATTGTCAGGAAGGGGTTTGATTCTGCAAAATCACTGGTCCCGACCCTCAATAAACAGGCACTGCACTCGATAAAGGGGCGGGGCATGTTGAAGTCATGAGATTGCGCCAGTAAAAGTAGAGGTGTTGGCAGTCTGCATTTGTCAGTTGTGTCAGAGGATGAGAGATGAGCACACACACACACACGCATCAGTAGAGTGGTGGGAGTGGAGTTGTCTCAGGATCGATGCTGCAAGCATTGCTGCTGTTCATGTCACCTGTAATCTGCTGTCAGAGTTTGCATGGAAAGGCATGGTCATAATTCATTTCAAATGTGATGAATTATTCACTTGCGTTATGGATCAAGTAAAGGCCTCCTTGGCGTATGTGTCTTACTACCTGTGCTTTGAAAAAGAAAATTGCTCCTAGTGGGAGGGTTGACGCTACAGGTGGGAGGAGAATGTATAAATTGGTGATGCGACATGAAGTACGTTTTAAAACTATAACGTATCTCAGAAGAACAGCAAACATCTTGTTGGTGTGTGTTAGAATGTGTCAGTATAAATTCCTCCTCTTTATCATCCCAGTTATCAAAGGAAGTGGCGGGATTGAACATGAACTTCCCTCTGCAGGTAAACACAAATACACACGCAAGCATTGACTTTTCAGTGTCATTGTGGTAGTGGTTCAGTGCAATAGCCCTGCCTTTTTTTTTCTTATGATAGTATTACTTCATTCAGACTGAAGCTGTTATTTGCTTCCTTCCAGCCAATGTTGATGTACTCTTGAACCCCATGGAGCAATTTGGTCCGTTCCATAACAATGGAAGAGTTTCTTTTGCATAGGAACAATTGAAGTCCCAGATTCCCTCTACCTGTTGTCCCCAGCATTGTAATGTTGATAACCAATATGCTTAGAGGTGCCTGAAACATCGAGTTCTGTTTCATACATGCAGAGGGAAAACCATAAAAATAAATGTAAGGGGATTTTTGATGTTAGGTCCATCGCCATGGTGATGCTGCTTCCTTTGTCCAGTAGCAACGCAGGCAGTGAGTCGGGGCCGGTTTGCGATTAGGCTGTACATTAGGAGTTGAGTTTCACCGTTAGCTTAGCTTGTAGCCCACTGATACCTTCCTTCTGGAATTGTTGCCCAGACTGTCATTTGATTATCTCCACAAGTATCTGCTCGCAGTCAACACGAGCCATCAATTTCAAGCACCTCTGCATTCTGTCACCATAGTTTGCTCAAAAAGGTACAACAGAGACATCTGAGTGCCCGTTAGCATCCTTCCACATGCTTGACTTCAAATGTTGATCATAGCAACACTTGATGGCTCGATCTTAACTGCTGTCAGGGTGCCAGTATCAGTTTTCTCCTCTGCCGTCTTTGACAGTGTTGATATCTTAAGTCCTGGCCTGTTTTTTGGTTTGTCATTGAGAGAGAGAAGTGACATTGATGAGCTCGGCAGGGCTCCAAACAACGACCTATTTTCATCTAAGAGTGGTACAATCGCAGTGGGGGGGTGGGGGGGGGGGGTTCAATGCAGAGGGTGTCGCACCCTGTCAGAACTTAGCTTCACAGGATTTGTGTCGAAAATGGATGAGTTGCAAAAGCCCTAAATCTGGTTAAAATATTCAACAGACACTATTTTCTCCTCCATAGTTCCAGTTTGGCTTAATGTCCTCTCCTCTTTTGTTTTCTAGGATTCAATGCGAGGTATGAATCCAAGCACCCTGCAGTCCATGTTCCAAGCCAATCACATGGGCAAGGCTGGTCTCTATGACAACCAGGGGGGAAAGATGAAGAAGAAACAGCCCATGATGCTGCACTCTGACCCCAGCATCTTAGGTATGTGATCTCACACCTTGGTTTTGTCTGTGCGTCCAGGACTTCTCTTTGGTAGAGCTACAGATTAGCAACAATAAGACATCACAATAAGAGTTAGCACCTGGAATCAAGTGCAGCTTCATGAAGCAGAAAGCATTTTCTCCTTCGCAACCATTCCTCTCCTTTATTATTACTTATTAATGTATGACTCAAGTGTTCTCCTCTCCTCCTCGTCCTGATCTTGCCGTGCCTCCGTCATCTCCCTTCTCTCCCTCCCACCTGCAGGGTACTCTTTCCACAACACGGCCGAGTGTCTGAGCCTGAATGAGATGGAGATGGTGGAGGATTACTGATGTGACGCAGCGCAGCAGCAATAGCTACCTGAGGCCTTCTGTCTTTTAATCAGACAAACCTGATGACGAATGTGCACTGCTGGGGGAACCAGGGGTGGGGGTAGAAAGGGAGCAAGCCTGAGGGGAGGTACCGGCTGGAGGCGCTTGGATCTGCGCCTCCTACTATTCCCTCCTCTGGAAAGAGAAAAGGGGCTCCCTTGCTGCACCAGTTGATCACTTGAGCAGGGGCGAGGGGGGGGGTGAGGAGGGGTGAGTTTAAAAGGAAGATGGGTATCCTCTGGCACTCAAAAGTTTAAGCACCTTACACTGAACTAATGCACTTTATTGAGATGGGATTTGAATTTATTTTGTGTGTGTGTGTATGTGTGGGTGTGTATGTGTGTGTAAATGTGTGTATGCATGCATGCGTGTGTTCAGAATCAGTGTGCATATGGTATGTGTGTATACACATAATCTGTGTGCATGTGCATCGGAACTGGAAGGGGGCGGTGAGACGACGGTGAGGTGAATGGTGGGGCTGTTTTAGGTTTTCAAAGTCAGGGGGACCTTAAGTTGAAACCTTATCAGAAAGCAAATCCTTTCTCAAAAGACAAACACTGTTGATATTTCTTCTTGTTTTGCATTTTTTTACATTTATATAAAAAGTAAAGCTATTGAAAAATGGATTATAAAAAAACTTGAACATTTGCACTTGCCTAAAAAAAAGAAATGACAAAAATAACAAAAAAAATCAAATGGGGTTAGTTGTAGAAGTGAATATTTTTGTGAATGTGTGTGAATGAGCGTGACTGATGTGTGATGATTGGTTCGTGTCAGTAATATACCAGTCTGCACAATGTTGTTGTTGTTTTTTTTCTTTCTTTCTTTAGTTGCTTACCAAGATTTATGAAACATAAGAGGCCATTTTTGTCTTTTTTGTTCAAACTGTAATTTTGCATTCTCATGTTTTAGTGCATGTGTGTGTCCCTTCTCCAAACGGGGACTTGGATCTGTCTGTTTTGTGAGTGTATAAACGAGAGAGAGAGAGAGAGAGAGAGAGAGCAATTGCACAACACATCCTTTCTCTCACCAGCTCTTCATCCCCAGATAGACAAAATAGAAATGCATACAGTTGTAAATGTTAGCTTTTGCGCTCATCACGTGATGACCACCACTTGTTTATTTCCCTCAGCTTCTCCCCCCTTGGGGGACCTGCCTCTAGACCTGGAGGGGTCGTAGAGGACAGGGCGAATCATGAGGGACACTACTGTGTGTGCATTTGAATGAGACTTTGTACGTGTGTGTGTGTATGTTTTAGGTGTGCATGTTCATTTACTGTTGATAGAAATGAGTTATGACTACAGGTACTCATTTTTGAATACATGTGCTTTTTTGTATGTGTATGAATGCACATTTGTGCCTAAGAACTTGGATAGGGTGCGTGGCCATTGAGACATTAACTCTTTTTTGAGAGTGGGTGTGACGTGTGTCAGTGCTCAGCACAGTGTATGTAAAGTATGTAAGTTTCTATCGTAAATATTTCTAGTTTGGTCTAGGGGTGATCCATCAGAAGGTTAGTGCGGTCTGTTTTCCTGGGGTGTGATCACGTTGCCTTTTGTCAGCTCTCGAACTTGTGAATGAAAGGTGTCGAGTTTCTGACTCTGAAAAAAAAAACAAAAAAAACAAACAAAAAAAAACAGCATCATATTGTGCAAGTGCACAGAACGGTGCATGAAATGTTAGCATATTGTGTTACTTATTCGTTGTTGCAATTTGATAATGACGAGTTTTCTTTTTTTAATGAAAAATATATATGAATATATACATTATATACAAAGTTTAAAAAGTATTTGGACTAAGATAATGAGCACTTGGGGCTGCTATTTTTGTTGTTTTCTTAATTTGTTTTCATTTTTGTTTCATTATCGCCATGTGAAGTGTGTGTATTATTTCTTTCTTAAGAAAATATTGAATGTATTCCAAAAAAATGACAAGAAACCCGTGCTGATACCAGATTTTTTTTTTTTTTCCTCAGAAGATTTTTAAAAAATGGAAACAAAATACAAAAAAGCCTCAAAGAGTTTAGCGAGGTCTTTTTATTTTATTTACACAGTGGAGAAGAGAAAAAAAAAAACCTTGGGATGGATACAGTTGAACACACTGCCTCTACAATCCTGGTCGTACAAATAGTGACTAAGAATTAAAAAAAAAAAAAAAGACTTTCTATTCCATACTGGAGCTTTGGTTGTTTACAAACCACATGGATATCCGTGGGTGCATTTTTCTTTGTTTGTTTTTTTTTTTTAAGTTTGTTTTTGTTCCCACGTAAGACGGGTGGGGTTTGCAAGTGCGCTTCTGCCATATGGACATTGAGTGATGTTTGTTTTTGAGGAAGAGTCGCAGGCATCACAACGGCACGGACACGATCCTCCAACTGGACCTTTTGGTGTGGTTGTGGATCCCGAGACTTGATCAACCACGGGGCGGAGTCATGACGCTCAAGGATTGGCTCCGTTTGCTGTGTGGAAAGGAGTGCAGGGCTACATCGAACCCGAGAGGGAACTGAGGAGGGCGGTACACCCGGTTAGTGCGCTTGTCTTCACCTCGACCCTCGCGAGCACTCGCACCCTGCCCTCACCAACTCACCTATGCACTTTTGTTCATTCAAGCTGTGAGGTACCATTTTGGGGATGGGAGCACAATTACAACAGGAGGATCGCAACGACTTGATGGTCGCTGAAAAGATATTCCCAAACCGAAAGAAGAGACTCGAGAAGCTCGTCTTCTCCCACCTCCTGTATATAACCATATTTTTGTATTACCTTTCAGAGTAGACAGGAAATTTGCAGATGGATGAAGGAAAATTCATGAGACATTATATGGAGTGAATGTTTATGAGAACCAATCTTTTTTTCCTTTTTTAAAGTTTAAGATGGACTCGCAGTGTGTTTCCCTTTAGTTTGCCAGTAACCCTGAAACCATCAGGGATGGAAGGGAAAAATCTCATGGACATTTAACTGAGGTGATGGACATGCTACCAGTGGCTCCAAGACTGAGCGATACCTACTTATCAAAATGGATGTTGCAGTGGCTACCATGTCCCCACCAAGAGTGTTTGACCAGCATACAAAGGCGGGCGCGGTTTTGAAGACGGTGACACTTCATCTCCCGACCTGCTGACTGCCTTGAGAGCGGCTGCACGAGGAGAAATCCTTGGTATTGGTAAGACATCCTCGCTGTGATGCATTGTAGCATTTTGGGTGGGCAGTGTGGTGACCGTCTGTCCTCTTGTGTCTTCTCACAGGACTTTGGCTGTGCTTTATGTGCTGCCCTCTGCAAGGAGGATCTGATCTACAGTCAACCCATGAACCAGTTAATCCTGAACTTAACTTTTTGAACTTTAACCCTAAGAAACTTTTCTGTCTTGATCTTGGACTGGGCAGGCTGTGGCCATTATCAGTTAGGACAGTTTCCAGATGGAAGTTCCTGGTCTACCAACTACAAACCCCACGTTGGAGATTTGATGAGGCGCGCTCCAGTGAGGAGGAGGAGGAGGAGGAGGTGTTGTCTACTCAGATGTCCACCTCAGCTTGAAGTCTACAAACCAGCAGGACAGAAGACCTGCCTGGACATAAAAGACAGTGCTGGGCTCAGTTTTCGGTAGACGTGGCTTGATTACATCTTCAGCCACCGTACATGCCTGCTTCTTTGGAACTAGACGAACTGGAGAAATGTACACAAAAAAAAAAAAGACTTCGAAAAATGATTACACACACAAACACACACGTAGCTACATGTCACATAGATTCTACAATCCAAAGGAGATGCAGACACTACATGCAAAAATCAACATTCTCCAAATTACAGCAGCTCTCCTCTGGAACCACATTACACACACACACACACACACACACACTAGGCCTACATCAATATCAGATCACATAAGGCAAACACACAAGCATCAACGTCATGACTATAAATGCTGAGCTTTGTAAATAATGTAAAAGTTTTTGAATTACTTCTCATAGTGGTTTTTTTTTGTTGTTGTTGTTGCTTTATTTCTTTGTTCAACATGCCTTAAATTGTATAGTTCAGTCCTGAATGGCTAATTGAATACGTTCTTGAAACTTTAACACAAGTCAGATGCCACATTGTTAAATATCCTGGAAAAAAAAAAAGAAAAGAGAGGAGTTTCCTACAAGGCTGTTTTCTGTTGACTAACAGAACTGTGTGTTCTGTAATAACCTGCTACATGTACATCACTAGTTGGCTACAGAATAGAGCATCAAGCTGTTCTTGATCATTATAATTTGTTTTGCTGGTGTTTGGCTTTTTTTTTCTCCCTTTTCTTTCTTTTTTTTTCTTCTTTTTTTGGGCCCCTCTGTTTTCCTTTAAAGGAAGAGTGAATTTGTTCCGATTCTTGCTGATGGCGCAGGCTTAATAAAGGGCTGAAGTCTGTGCTGTCCAGAACTGAGCTGAGAGGGTGACAAAAATAATACCTAAAACTGCTTAAAACACAGGCTTGTTGCTATGTGACAACATGTTACAGTGATATTGTTGGACAGCACCATGAACCAGACTGGTCAACCACAAATTGAAAAGACTGGGCTTTTAGGGAAGAGTTTATTTTCTGTTTTTACAGGTTGTGGTCTGAATGGTTTGAGGACTGCGAGGTACCTTTTTATAGTTCTGAGACAATGACTTCGGCCTGTAATCCAAGCGCGACTGTCAGAGCCAGCTTGTAGTGTTTGAAACTTTGCGGGTTTGAAACTAAACCCAGAGGTGCGCTCCAATTCGGCCCAGATTACTTAATAGACGAAGAACAGATCAGTGTGATGGCAGAAGATAAAATCCATGTATTGACGTTGTATAAACTGCTTTTTCCTCCTCTCTAATTGGATTTGAGATATTTTTAATCTACTGGTTATTTTTGGGTTTTTTTGGGGGGGGGGTGTCCTTGATCGTCTATCAAAATGGCGTTTTTAATCAAAATGGCATCTGATATTTATGGAATACCATCAAGTGAGAATTGAAATCAATTACCACTGTCTTAAACTGAGGTTTGTCTGCCCTCTGATGGCAGGAAGCTGATCGTCTGGTTCGTTGTCTCACTGGGAATTGTAGTTTGGTCCGAAATACGCAAAATATGGAGACTCTGGCCCTGTCAGCTCAGTTCTTCTGCTTACTAAGTGAATGTTAGAATAACACCATACATGTAATGAAACTTTTTTTTTTTCTTTTTGGAAAAGAACTATTGAAAGATATGTAAATAGTTTGGCTTTTGTTTGATGAACAAATAAATACTAAATAAATAGCAGTTAGCAGTGACTAGCTGGATTTGTTATTGACTCTTCATCCAAGTAAAAACACTTTCTAAGTTTGTATAAGTCTTTGAGGAGCTTGTGAACGGTGTGGACCGCAGGCGGTATTGATATGTTGAGAGGTTTAAGATCAGTTAGTCAGTGCCAAGATGTTTTAGATGAAGTTTCCAAGTCAAAAAAGGGAAACACAACAGGGGGGTCAGGTCAAGTTTTAGTGGGTTCAGCACAGAAAAGTCCGAGGGGACACAGGTTTTTAAAGAAAGACTAGAAATGTAGCATCACAGCTGACATTAGAAATATTTTCAGGAATCCCAGCAGGAGTTCATGGCAAAAAAAAGAAAAAGAAATATTGGCATTGTGTTTCTGAGGAGTGACCTTTACCTTTAACCACCAAAGTCTCTTCACCTCCTCCAAATTTTAAGGAAGTGTATGTCAACCATGGCTTTCAGTGGTGTGGAGGCATAAAAACTAGTAAAAGTGTGAGTCAAAGTGAGAAAAAAAGTGTCATCAGGGGGAGCAAGGAGACATCTATCATCATGGATAAAAGTTTCAAAATGAAACGGCAGCAGAGACGGTGAAGGGGACACGGTGAATGGGCTCAGGCCGCAGCACTGTGCACTCCACAAAACTTGGAAAATGGTCGTTAAGCATGAGATGCAGAGGAGGCAGGCCTCTGAGGGAGGTGATGAGGTAGACAGGGATTTAGGGACACGGGAGTTCAGAGGAAATGATGGGTGAGGTTGAGAGAGCACAGGGAAGGCTAAAGTGGGTCTTTATGAGAAGTCCTCTTTTGTTTTTAAATATAACACAGGATTTGATGCGGGTGGTGCAGTGGTCAGCACTGTCACCTCACAGCAAGAAGGTTGTGGGTTCGAGCCCCGGCTGCAGCACGGGGTCTTTCTGGGTGAGTCTGCATGTTCTCCCTGTTCCTGCTGGGTTCTATCTGGTACTCCAGCTTCCTCCACAGTCCAAAGACATCAAGAGGGGACCAGGTTAATCCAGACTCTAAATTGACCGTAGGCGTGGCTGCGAGAGCCAGTGGTTGTCTGTCTATATGTGTTGGCCCTGCCATGGACTGGTGACCCATCCGGGGTGAACCCCGCCTCTCGCCCGAAAGTCGCTGGGATAGGCTCCACCCCCTGCGGCACTTAACAGGATAAGCAGTAGAAAATGGATGGTTTTGATGTTTGAGACTTTTTTGTCTGCCTCGGATTACAAGATGGCGATAAAGTACCAATAAACTGCACGGCAACCGCCCGAAAACAAGAAGAAGAAGAGGCACGTGATGGGGGGATGGCGAAATCTCGCGATACTTTCAAACACATGGCCTCGCTCAGTGTTTACAACTTCTCCTGCTGAACTGATGACTGGAATCCGAAAGTGTCGAAGTGAACGAGTCTCAGACACGTGTGTGTGTTAGTTTCCTGCTACTCGTTTAAGGTCGCAACCGTAGAAAATATTTCTTTTAAGGCCAAGTTGCGAGCAGAACCAAAGGCAAGGCAAACCACAAGATAGCAAGGTGGGCAGTGCTGGACTTGTAGCGGAGGCTAATGCTAACATGAGCTAATGTGAGGCGGCTATTGCGGAGTTAAAACCAAATTAAAGCCTGTTCAAATTAAGCCTGTGGTGGTGTTAGTGGTGTTTTATGTTGGTAGCAAAGTTTCTTAGCTAAATAGATATTAGCAACAGTGGCAGCTAACGGTTAGCCACAGGTGTCTGTTGAGTGTTTGCAGGTTCTGGTTGGTTTTGGTCGTGTAACTAAATGCCTGAAACAAATGACGCGATAACTTCCTCGTAATTGACAGCAGCTCTCTGTGTGCTCCTTGTCTTTGCCCGTCTGACAGGCTTGTGGGTGCTGTGATGTCCTCGACCCCCAACGTACACAAACACCCACACTGCAGGAGGAAGCACTATCCTAGTAGCACTTACCTCACACACGTCTGACAGCCAACCTCCACTCACCAGCACGCCCTCGAGAGGACTTGACAACGTAAACGCAGACATGAGTGACGCTGCTGGAAGCAGTGAAGGTGTGACCGGGCAGGACTCGGAGGCAGATAACGAACCCCCTCCTCAGGTGCTGCCTGAACCTGAAGGTGGGGAGACACAGGGAGAAGAAGAAGCCCCGCCAGCTGCCAAGCGTCCCAGACTGAGTGACGAGGAACCAGGGTTGGATTTTGTTCCCATCCCTATTGAGTCGCATGGAGATAGACCAGTACAAGAGGAATCTCAAAGTATGTTTTCACACATCTGCATTTGTCTGTCTTTTATATTGAATGTTTTATGTGTTTTTTGGCTCCCCCTGCACCCCCCCCCCCCGAGACTACTGTATGTATTCTCTTTCCTTTAACTGATCTTTTATGAATTTTTGTTTCCATAACCCAAACTAAATGTACTTATTCATTTCTGGGTACAGGAGCACACATTTGTTCTGAGGAGGGTGGCAGTGGAGTGGAAGAGGTGACTCTGAGTGGTGGGGGTGAGGAGGAATGCCATCAGAATGGAGATGGAGGGCATGATGACGCACCGTTAGAGGAGGGAGAGATGAAGGCAGAGGAGGAGCGCAACAGTTACGGATCTGCAGACAGCCCAAGTGAAGGACAGCAGTAAGTAGAGGAAGAAGTCTGCTTTATTGGTGTCCACATAAGTGGGGCTAAAGATAGGTTCCATTTTGCTTGGTTTTAGTCTGCTGTTGGTTGTCATGCTGCATGTGTCTCCTATTTTACACCCATCTAGTCGCCAACCCTCTTGCCTTTTGCCAGGCCAACCTTTCAAATAATAATTTGTTTCCTGCTTCAATATACATTATAAAATGATACCATGGTCAGGCTGAATACTGTTTTGTGACTGGCTGGCAGGGTGTTGACTAACCTCTGATATACACACACAAAGTTCAGCTCAAGCCCAATCACTCGTTCTACATGACTCAGCCAGCCAAGATGTTACCATGGCAACTGTAAACTGTCAGTGCTTCCCTACTAATGGCTGATAAACAACCTAAAGGACTAAAGACAATTTGACAATTTTACCTGCAACACAGCAAAACAGCACTGCAATGGTGTGGGAAAGTATTGTCAGCCTCACGCTATATCTAAGCTACTTTAGCGTCACACACTTGTCTCTAAACACAGCTTTATGGAATAATAAATCATGGTATGTGCTCAAAGCTGCGAGCATAAACCACAATAAGCACGTAACACGGCAAAATATAAAACATGAACATCTGAAACATTTAAGAAAATAATTAATCATCCCAGACCCTGTTGGATGTCTTCTTACCAGTGTGTTGTCCTTTTTTTCTGTGCAGTTTTCACCCCTGTGATGGGGAGCTGCACCCTTTTCCTGGTATTTGACAAGCTCAAATCCACTCTGTACTCAATATTTTATTGTCTTCAAGTCCAGCTGTATTGTTTCAGTGCAGTTAAATCTGCTTATCTTGAAAGTAGGAAATTGTAGAAATTGCAACAGAATCTCTCAATGCAAATACATGCATTTCGAGACGGCAAGCGGCTGGAGCGAGTTCCCAGAAGACAAAACACATTATACATTTGACCAGTGATTTTGGCAGCCACCTTTCATACAGCTGTTAAAATAACCCGTGTACTTCTTCAAACTGTTTCATGACCATGGTATAATCGGTGGTATAAACCAGCCACTGTGCGTGGGGTGGTTTTTTTGCCTTCATGTCGTGCATCCAAAACCCTACATACGCACACGTACTCCTCGATTATCCCTGACGTAGAAACATAGCTTACGTAGAGCATGTCATATTTATTTGAAGACCGCGTTTCAACAAAATGTGTCAAGATTTCCCCTGGAACAGACTTGGATGATGATCTCCCTGAGACAATCAGTCATTTTAGCCTTTTTCTAATGTTTGTAATTTCAACAGAGCTTCTGTGCACATTAGATGTTTCATTTGTAACTTCTGTATTGTGATAAATGGGCAATAACAGCAATTTTTCTAATCATCTTGGGGTTGGCCTCAATTCTCAGTTATTGCTTTGCTTCCTCTAGGTAGTAGTAACCACTAAGGCGTGCATCTGTTGAATATGTATCATGATCATCATCAATCACAAGAGACAAACAAGATCACACCAGGTTGAAAACCATGGAGTTTCCTCTCATCCCACCAGATGAGCTTTGTGTGCAGCAGGGCACCTGAAGCCATTTTTGGAGGTTTTATATAAAGGTGCTGTGGATCAGACGAGCCCCGCCACTTCTAAACCTGGTAAATTAGGAGTTTGTGAGAAGGGTTTGGACGAGAATCTGGAAACGTTTAAAAAAAATTCTCATCTGTTGTATTTCTGGGCTTCTCTTTTTTTTCCGTCACAGGCTGCAGCTTTGCATTTTTTTCTCAGCTTGGTGTGATGATTAACATCAGTAGTAAATTGTTTTGTGGTGGCACGGTGGTGCAGTGGTCAGCACTGTCATTTACAGCAAGAAGGTTGTGGGTGGAGCCCCGGCTGCAGCACGGGGTCTTTCTGGGTGAGTCTCCATGTTCTCCCTGTTCCTGCTGGGTTCTCTCTGGTACTCCAGCTTCCTCCACAGTCCAAAGACATCAAGAGGGACCAGGTTAATCCAGACTCTAAATTGACCGTAGGCGTGGCTGGGAGAGCCAATGGTTGTCTGTCTCTATGTGTTGGCCCTGTGATGGACTGGTGACCCGTCCCCACCTCTCGCCTGAAAGCCCCTGGGATAGGCTCCACCCCCTGCGGCACTTAACAGGATAAGCAGTCGATGGATGGATTGAATGTTTCTTTTCATTGAAAGTTGTATCGTAACCAGAGAAGAGTAGCATTCATATTCCTGAACAGCCCTTCACAAACATCAGCTTCCCCCATTTTAAGTGTGAAACCGAACTATCGGCGTGTCCTCGGTTCATCTGTGATTTCTTGCAGTTTGGGAGGTCATGGCTCAGTTTTTGTTCAAAGTCATTAAATACATGTGGTTACATTTCCCTTAATTAACAACATTAGTAAGAGTTTTAGCTTAATGTGTGATTTCTTTTCCCATTTGTCTCTTTTAATCAACCCCCCCCCTTCCCCAAGCGTTGGCTTAGATTTTACCCAGAACCCCCAGATGCTGACAAGTTCCTGGACTGACTACTCCAACTTTCCAGAGAATTACCTCAAAGGCTGCAAATGGTGAGTTACAGGTCGACATTTTTGAAATTTTAAAGGCTGTTTACTAAAAGTAGTTTGGTGCAGGGGAGATTTTAAAGAATTTCATCAAAAACTGCATGAATTATTTTAGTGGTGAAACAATGTTGTTGTTTCAGTTGCAGTTGTTAAGACGAGGAATAGAACCTTTCAGCTGGACCGTGAATGAGCTCGTTCACCTACTGGAGGCTCTTTATTTTGTTGTTCTTTTTTTTTTTTAACTAGGGATGGGACTCTGCTCTTCATCTCTCCTCTTTTTTCGATTCTGGAGTGTGAATTCAAAAACATATTGTGGGTGAAATAATGGTTTTAAAGATCATTTAAAATGCTGTAATCTGTGGCACGAATGAACCACACCAGGCGACACTGAGAGATGCGTCAAACATGATTTTAGGAGCATCTCTCGGTATTCTAAGTACAAATGAACAATGGCAAAAAAATAAAATAAATCAACACCTCACAGATTAACTGATGAATTTAATAATGCATCAGCAAATGATCGTGTAGGTGGATTACAAGACTGATATTTATTTATTTAGTCCAAGTCTTCCTGTGTACTAGGGACTCAGGCATGTTTGCGGTTCCCAGCTGTTGCACCCTGATCTTACCCCCTCCAATCTAACCCAGGGCTCCAGATGGCTCCTGTATCCTCACCAACAGTGCAGACAACGTGCTCCGTGTGTACAACCTCCCTCCAGAAATCTACAGCTACAACTGGGACGTGCTTCCTGAGATGGTGAGTGTAAAACCAGCGCATCACCTGGGGTTACAGACAACCTGAAATTAGTCTGATGAAAACAAACAAGTTAACATGCAAACATTTTTACCAAAGGCAGTTAATTAAATTATCATACACCTACAGGAGGATTGCTCCTGATTGCTATTTCCAGAAATTCCAAATACACTTGTATGCAAAGTACTAAGGGGTTCTTCTAGTGCCCCCATCTGGCCCATGTGGAGTTCACTTCCCTGCACTGTTGGACCAGCAAAGGAAATCCTACTGTTCAATGTTGTTCCAGCTGATAAAAACACATTACGGAGGCTAATTAGTAGCTTTGTTGGGACTTGTAATAGTAGAAAGACCCTGTTTTTTTGTGTCAGCAAAGAAAAGCCTATGTTTCAATTGACTAATGCTTTATACCTTCTTTCCTCACTGTTCTCTCATTTTTCTCATTTTGGAAGAGTCCGGTGTTGAGGATGGCAGAAGGAGACACCATCTACGACTACTGCTGGTACCCCAAGATGAATTCTCTGGACCCTGACACCTGCTAGTGAGTCGAGCCTCAGCAGCCGCATAGAAACATGACTTAGAATTCATTTTGAAGGTCAGACACAGAGTTTGTGTGATGTTTCATGTGCTTAAGCCTCTGTAATGGACCATCAGAAGACTGAAGATGCTGTGTTGTGCCTCTGACTCCTACTTTGATCCCGGTGGTATTTGAACTGGTGGTGGGAGTCGGCTGGCTGCATGGAGAGAAGCTGTAAAAGCTTTCTGATGTCTCTCATTAGGAGTGAAGTGTTGGCCTTCGTTTTGTCTGCCTCTGCCTCCGTCGCAACCGCTCAGCTGTTTGAGTTCCACAGTTCTTTACAGCATGATTCAGACCACTAATAGCCCTCTTGAGTCCAGGCAACACCTTAAGGGCTTTGTGATTCCCTGACCTGGGGCTGCATCCTCCCTTTTATGTGTGTGTCTGTGTCTGTGTAGGTTTTTAAATTGTGGTGATTATGACATCACTGTGTTTGTGCGTTCTCTGAAGCCCAGCTAGTCAGTGACACCCTGCCGTCACGATGGAGAGTACCGATCATCTGTGGTAAGGGAAGTAGGGCCATGCTAACGAGCGTAGGTCAGTTTGCCAAGCGTGTGAGCTCCCAACCTCCTCCAGTTTAAGCCTCCACCCTCCGACAGTTCCCTCTGATCAAGGCTCAGAGTTGGCAGCACTCTCCCCCATCAGCAGACAGCTTTCACTGACAGTAGGGGGCGGAGGTCAGGAGCTGGACGACCACAGGAGAGACTTGTTTCTGTGTGTAAACAGCGCACTGTTATCCAAACAACTCATGTGGACAATGAACCACTCGAGACAGCAGTGTGGATCTGCCAAAGCCGTGCAAAGACCTGTCTGTCATGAGGATGAGGATGCCAGTAGGCACTGACAGCAAATGCTCTTCATCTTCTTCAGATTAATCCCACATATCAGAGAGATGCTCCTGAGGGGCACGGACAGGCGGTCTGACAAGCTCGCTGTTCAGGGCTGTAGCAGCCAGGTAAAAGGTTATGCTTGTGATTATTGATGGTAATTCCTTTTCTACCCTCCCTCCCACGCCCCCCATTCACACACTTTTCACATCTCCCATTTAGTCATTCCTCCCACTGCACTCCTTGAACTCCGTGTCTGCCAAAAGCCATGTGTTGTTGATGCCCCTCCTGTAGAGAGGGAATAAGGGCCCCTGTTATGGCTCGGTAAAGTTGCACTGTGTTCCAGGCATTGCTCCAAGCTAGCAGCAGTCTAGCATTATAATTGGGCATTTCCCTCCTCTGTAGCTCAGAGGGGCCATAACAGAACCCGGCAGTGGCGGTAGGGGCTAATTTCCTTTGTCTAATTGAGCTGCAGTGACGTTTTGGCATTTGATCAGTGCCCAATAATTAGAGTTAAAAAGGCACGATTCAGTCTTTGGCTTTGATTTGAATCAATAAGAATGAGCCGTGGTCTTTTCTACATAATGAGGCCGAGCATAGCACAGCGCAGTGTATTTGTTTTGATGCATTGGCTCAGGTGAATGCGGTACAGTAGCGGTTAGAGACAAATGAATCAAGAGGTTTCTGGTCATGCATAATGTATCTGTTTTACTTGTGTTTGTTTCATCTCTCTCAGATGTATATTTAAATTCTGCTGTTTTACTTTATTCTACTTTGTTCGTTCGCTCATTAAGTATTCTTAGCATGTCTTTAGTCCTGTTTTGTAATTTTCTCTTTTTTTGGGTAATAACTCACTCTCTTTCTCTCCCCCTCTCCAGTCTAGCCAGCAGTAGCCGCGACAACCCGGTCCACTTGTGGGATGCTTTTTACGGGGAGGTGCGAGCCAGTTTCCGACCCTACAATCACCTGGACGAGCTGACGGCGGCCCACTCTCTCTGCTTCTCCCCCGACGGCTCGCAGCTCTACTGTGGCTTCGACAAGACAGTCAGGGTCTTCTACACCGAGCGTCCTGGAAGAGACTGCGAGGAGCGTCCCACCGTAGGTCAGCCACCTGTCTAGCTTTAGCTTGTAACTTCTTCAAGCTGGTTTTTAACTTCAAATCATGTCTAAGATTTAAAGGTTCAGTATCTATATTTTACAGCCATTTCAGGACAAATTAGTTTCACAAACGGCTGCAGAAGTGCTAAAATAATTATTGGTTATCCGTTGAATAGCTGTAGCTTGTGAGCAGGGTTTGTTTGGAACATCTTCAAGGACTCTCAGAACTCTGTATTCAAAGCACAGTTAAATAACGTGGCATTCACGAGCCGTGTTCTAAGAAAACCCAACACAAGATAAACAATAAGTAAACCGGGACATTGTGAGAATGTTCATGTTGACGTTGGTTGGATCTCACAGGCTGAAGTCTCAAGGAGAGCTTTTTATTTTGTTGTCCTGATAAAATAACAATGCTCCCAATGTTTACTGTGACAAATTCACAATGTCTGTCACAACTTTCAGTGAGCTTACAGTTTTTAATTACTGGTATGGATTGTCGGTGTGTTCTTAACTTCTAAAACATGCTGCTTGAAATTTGAGGTTATGCCCAGCGTGTTTGATTTCCTCCCTTTTTTGAATTTTTATGAATAAAACTAGATTACAATAAGCAGGTGAGCGGCAACCTTGTGCAGTGGTTGCAGTGTTGGTGATCGCTGGTGTGTGTGTCCTTGTCTGTTTGATGCAGTCCTTGTAAACGCGCACGATGCAGTCATGCTGATCAATCTTTCCAACTGAGTGGGATACATGTGAGCACTGTGCCAAAGCTGAACCCTCCTCCTGATTTTCTGTGCCGAAAAAAATGCAGAGCTCGCTGGGCAAGTTGAACATGGCAAATAAATATTAAAGGATTCTTAGTTTATCGGTGGGAATTTGAGTAAAAGTCACCAGAATGCAGGAGCTGCCAAAAGTGAACTTAATTAGATGTTAGGGCTGCACACTTAGTCAGCATTAATTGCAATATGACCCATTGCAATTTTGAAATTGCATGAAGGCGCAATATTTGTTGAAGGCTAATTGTGTGTCAAAATACCATTTGAAATTCAAAATTGTGTTGCTGCGGACACATTCTGCCTGCAAATGATCTCTTATAGCTTTTAAGAAAACGTTTATTTGATAAAGTTCCCCATAAAAGTAAACTGTTATCATTTTAATGGGATTGAGACTGAAAATGAAAATGGCGACATAAAAATTAACTTGCCATGTTATATTGCACATCATATCACAATAATAGTCAAAGTAATTCGATTTTTTTTTTGTTTCAAAATTTTGCAGCCTCGAAAGAAATTAATGCAAGTTGTGTCTTGTGACTCTTTCAGAATTCTTTCATTCTCTCCAAATGCCACTGTCTTGTCTTTCCTGCAGTGAAGAAACAGGGCCAAAGTGGCATCATCTCCTGCTTTGGCTTCAGCCCCTGCCTGTCTGTTTATGCCTGTGGCTCCTACTCCCGCTGTGCTGGCCTCTACTCGTGCCAGGACGGCACCCTGCTGGCCCTGCTGCCCACCCGCCACCACGGAGGCCTCACCCATCTGCTCTTTTCCCCTGATGGCAACTACCTGTACACCGGCGGGCGCAAGGTGAATGCGTGCACGCACGCACACACACACACACACACACACGCGCACACACACACAGCAGCATTCAGTGAAGAAACAAGAGGATAACAACGTTAACGTCGCTGGTGGCATCAGTGGACTCTGGGTAGGAAACGAGTTACGTGACATTGCAAAACTGGTTTACAAAGCTTGTGCATTGAAGAAAAAGTTGCATCGTAGCAATTACTGTGGCACCCTGTGCGTGACAGCGTTATTCCAGCATATACCGGAAGGCAACACTCTGAATATGACCGTATGTTTACATATGTCTTTTTGATGCTCACAGCAGTCAAACTGCTTTCTGGCACATGGACAAGCTTCCAGCATGTGTGGCTAACCCGGCCTGAGTCACGAAGATGCTCAAAATAAACCGAGCACAACAGGACAGAAGTGGTTTCCAGTTCATTCTGGGGGGAAACATGGAGCATAGTGATGTAATGGTGGTGTGTGTGTATGTGTGTGTGTGTGTGTGTGTGTGTGGGGGGGGGGGGGGCGTCTTCAGACTTTGCTCTGCAGCAGTTAAACAGATAAATTGGAGCATTTCATGTAAACACCTTCATTGAAATCTTATTCATAGCAAGGTCAGTTGGTTGCATCGCTTGTAAACGTAGCCAGTGGCTGTCTAGATTGACAGCAAAAGATGCATTCATTGTTTCGTCAAAAAGTCCACTGAACGTTTTGTTTTCCATGATTATTTCTAATTTCATGCTAAACTGACAGAAAAACCTGCTGGGGCTCTTTGTCTTTTTGATCGTGTGTTTGTGTGTAGGATCCAGAGGTTCTGTGCTGGGACCTGAGGGAGCCCGGTAAAGTTGTGTTTTCACTCAAGAGGAATGTGGCAACCAATCAGCGCATCTACTTTGACCTTGATCAGTAAGTACAGATCAACCAATCAGGCGCAGTCAATGTGTGTGAGCTGTGCCAAAGCTGGGATCCTGTCCTGTGTGTTTAGGTCAGGCAGGTACCTGCTGAGCGGGGACACCGAGGGGGTGGTGTCTGTGTGGGACACCCAGACGGCTCCCCCTGATGGCAACGAGGAGCTACTGCAACCACAGCTCAGATTCCAGGCCCACTGGGACTGTACCAATGGTATCAGGTATGACGATGGAACCCATCCCATTCGTGCTGGCTGATGTCACACCCAGGGCTGGCGGTTAGAAGAATATATTACTGACAGGCAGTATGATGCATGTCAAATGAAATGTCAGATATTCTTCGTTCCTCTGTCCAGTAACATCTTACCACATGAAGTGAACCCTAAGTAAAACCATTGGAAAAAGGGAGTGGAGTCATAGGTCTGATTATGGTAATCATGGTTTTATTGTGTTGACATATTCGTCAGTTGCGTTGTGTTTGGAGAGAATTCCCTCTTTCTCTTCATCACTTCATAAAGCCGAAGTTGAACAGTCATGAAGATAATCAACCCTCTCCATGTTTTCAGGGATCAAATGTTCAAATCAGTGATTACACGCCTCCGTTACTTTCACATCCAGTCACGTCTTAGAAACCTCGAACATTATCCTCCACAGACAGTAACATTGTGACTTTGTGTGTCACTGTCAGATGAAATGAACTAGTAATATCCAGTAATGTCTCCAGTACGTTAATGTCGGAAGGCCGGTGTTAAATCTGGAATCACAATTAGTACCAGCAGCTCTGACACACGCATACGAGCGTCACTCCCAACACTCTTGTCTTTCAGTATTCATCCGTTCATGCCATTGTTGGCGACATCCAGCGGCCAGCGTCAGTTCCCGTGGCCCGGCGACAGCGAGGGCGACTCGGGCTCTGACGGTGAGGGAGGTGAAGCTGTGATAACACAGCAGGAAAGCCGACAGGACAACACCCTGAGTCTGTGGTGGGCCGGACCGCTGGGCCCTGCCTCAGAGGGGAACCAGGAGCAGAGTGGATCTGTGGTGGATGCCTGAAGCTGTGATTGGTCCGGCCCGGGTCAACGTAGTCTCACCAGCCGTCTGATATTTATTTCAGGAATGTTTGATGTGGATAAAGCAGATTACAGATCAGTCACACCTTTTTTGCTCTCAGGAACAGGAAGTCTTGAGGTGGGGATGTGGTTCTGGATCATTCCTAAACAGCCAACTCACTTCAACACGACACGAATGAGACACACATTTATTTGGAGTAGAACATATCACCGGACACACTTTATTTAAGTAAGAATAAGAACCGCACGAGTTGACCCCACGGAACACGCCGCCACGGCTTGGCCAAACATCTCAGGCCAATGTGGTCGGCCGGTGCTAAAAAGAGGCGGGTTTTCTTTGAGAATCCCATGTCAGTGACCCAGAACATGAGGATTGGTTATTTTTCTGAAATCAATTCAAGGTGTCAATTTTTTTTGGATGTACGCACCTTCTCTTGTTTGATTTGGTCGAAGCAGTATTGTGCTGCACCTCAAATCTTAGTGTTCTCTACGAGTGTGTGTGTTTACGTGTGTGTGTGTGCGCGCGCGCGTGTGTTGCTGTGATGCTGCCCTGGAGATTCCTAACTGCTGTAGAGAAGTGCCATTTGTTCTTCAGCTTTTGCTTTTTTGTAAACTGATGGAATCTCCTCTTTTTTACCTTTTTTTTTTTTAACTCTTTGAATGGTCATTGTTGCTGTGTGCTTGTCCAGAAAAAAAAAATGTATATTTTTGTAAAGCTCCGATTCTAATAGTCAAATGTACGCTTAAGTACTGTAACCGCATAATCTGCTAAAGTAATTGGTGAGCTTTTATGTTTCCTGCAAGTGGCATTACAATTGTACACGTGTGAGTGGTAAAATGCCTGTGCAGAAGTGTGTGTGTGTGAGAAATGTATTGCAGTGGTTGGTTTGATGCTTGTGTTGCTGTAGCTGGTTGGGGATCTGAGCGGAGCACGCTTCAACCAAAGCTGGTTCTCTAGAATCTATCAGTCAAAGCCTGCCCTGATCCAGCTGTCACTTCCTGGTAAGCTGCGGTCGCTACGCTGCAGTAGCTGCTACTGCACAACTTCACCAGGAAGTGTTGCAGGCCTCGATGATGTCACACAGATAGATGGCACCGTCTACAACAGGGGGCTTTGTTGCAGATCTATTCAGGTTGAGGAGAATTAAAAGCATCTCTTCACAAGACTCACTGCATTTTTGTCCTTTCTGTCAAAGGGGGTTCAGAGTTGGACGCCCTGTAACAAATCCTTGATGAATGCAAGATGATGTTACTCTCCAGTCAAGAGGCACCTCTTCAAAGCTAAAGGGACTATTGGCTCTTGCTTATGAGATGGAAACTATTCATAGCTTTCACCTTTTTTTTCCCACACACATTTCAGTCTGAATGCACTCACACTCATGTATTTGATTGTCTGAAACCACAGGGGCATGCTGAGCAGAGAGCCAAGTTGGAGAGCTGCACTGTTCTGCTGTGCGTGTTGCTTAGCGACCGTCTCTGCCTTGGGAGAGGAGAGTAGGTAGAAAGACAACAAGAAGGAAAATTGGGGGCAGAGAGAGGAAAATGCCAAACAAGTGTAATAAATAATGGAGTGGTGGAGTGATTGCTACTTGTTTGGTTTTTTATCTTAGCTTTACCTGAATGGGACTTCATTGAATCCACAGATGTTACTTTGCTTTCTCACACTCAGTTTTCTGATGTAAGACTTCCAACTTCAGACCCTGATAATTGATGTCTCAACCTTTGCACATTCTATTTCTTTTTTGTTAAACTTGAATTGTGAGTTTGCTCATACCTTCCACAAAAATGTCTGAGTAACCAACCCACCCTGCTGCTCCTGGAATACGTTTTCTTAATTACGCGTGGCCTTCTTAATATTGGGAGGTTTAATGTGGGGTTATGATAAACCATTGCGGTCGTGATTTGCAGGGTGATTTTTGTCGTCATCGTCTGTTCTTCAGAGGTTAATCTGTCCTGCTTACGCTCGTCTATGGCCCTCATCATCACGTGAAGACAGTGCTATCTTCACAAACGTGAAACCTTTGCGTTGTCACGCGGACGACTGTGATGCTATTATCTCCCTCCCAAGGTGGCTGCGGTGTATTCTTTCCACTTGTGCAGTTAATGAGCCAATCCACATCAAGTGTTCTGTGTTTCCATTTACGTGGCATCCTGAGTGCGTCTCCATGGCCCTGCATAAGTGCCTTCCATTAAACTGACACACACACACACGCACACACACCCTAACAGTCCCAGTGCTCATCACCAGAGTGTGCAGAATAGTAACTAATGGGATCTTGATATTAAGAAAGACATTTGAAAACAATTATTCCGATGGCTGTCTGCCTCTCGAATCTTCGAATCCCACGGTGAAGCACTCAAGCAAACAGTAGCTGTGTGACCTCCCCGTCTGAATTAGCACAGAGGAAAAGATAGCACACGGCTCTGAAGCTTGAGATGCTAAAACGTCTAGACTGCTCTCTGGTTTGTCACTCACGCTGCCGATGAAGGCTTTTTAGAACGTGAAGCCGTGGGAGCAGGCTTCCTGTAGCTTTTAGAGGTTGTCATACATGGCATTTCACAAAATGTCAAAGCAGCGACTCCTTAATCTTCTGAGAGATTCTGAATGGGCTTGGCAGGCGCTAAGCACCGGGCTTCACTCTGACCCAGCTGTGACACTCCAGTGAAGCACTTGTTTTCTTCTGAGTTAATAGATTATGTGCAGCGTTTACACTGCTGATACACCTTTTTATTACAACCCTCAGCCTTTAGAAAATGTGTCATTTTCGATTAAGTGTAAAGAGCACAGACGGATCTGAGTTTGGGCTGCAGGACCTCAACATCGGGTGCTCGGATGAACCATCAAAATCCTCTCTGTGTGCAATTTTAGTGTGAGTCATTAAAACCAAGGCTGAATCCTGAAGTGTTCCCTGCTATATTGAACTCAGCCTGCTGTTAGCGATCAGGAAAGAGGCGGCTATCAATAAACCATTATAATAAATCATGGCTAAAGTGGACAAATTCTTCTTTTCAGTAGAAGGATTGATTCTGTGCTAAATCCACTCAAAGCAAAGAAAGACGTTAATAATGTTTGCTCTTTTCTCCCATTCAAATGTGAAACTAAGGTTTCGGTGTTGGTAACAGTGTGATGTCAATGCCTGACTAGGCCTAAAATGAAGGGTTTCTATGGAGACGGCCGCCATTGCGCCGGTGTGTTCTGGATCCTCCATTTTGGTTTAGGTTAGCCTTGATGTTGGGAGAGCGCGCAGTGATCCGCTACAACTGAACCAGCGAGGCTGTTTTACAGATGTAATGAGCACCAGGTTCAAATATTTGTTTTCACATGAAGCAGATAAGCTGACATTTGCCATACATGGAGGAAGTCACCCTGTTTATGTGCTTCCAGGAAGTTCTGCTGTGTCCTACTTGACGATAATTCTCCCTTTTCAAAAGGATTAATAAAATGAATAACGGCTGACTTAAAACCTACTTGCTTTATAAGAGGAGGCTTTTCTCTGTCTTCTTGTTGAGAGCTCAATTCAGCTCCCAACAATGATTGTTGGCACTGAGCTGCATCTTGACACCTTGAAGGCGGCATCAGTGGGAATGACGGATGAGATATTTCACTCTGGACTTCAGTGCTGGACCAGCTGACTCAGCTTTGCCATGAGAGATCCTGACCCAGGAGAGGTTTGAGTATCCTTCCCTTCGCTCCTGTGTAAAGGTCCGACTCCAAAAATGATGGCGAGATTCCTCACTTCCCATCATGCAACTTCAAGTTACAGCATCTTTCATTTTGGAAACAGGTTGGATCAGCCAGTCAAAAGGAAATCCTGCTCGATAACTCAAGTTAACGCGAGCGAGTCGAACTTCATTTGATCCAGTCGGGAACAGAGCATTAAGACGGGGGGGGGGGGGGGGAATCTGCTGCTAGATGGGAAATAACTCCAAAATAGAAGTTAAAATCCAAAGCTAATGAACGTCTCAACCTGCATGTGTTAAAAAAATAACGAAGCTCCTTCTCAATCAATAGCAGAATGTCATTTTCACATCACATTTTCAGCTCATTATAAACAGACCAGTCTGAAGTTTAGATGACTTGAGGTTTCTTTTTTTTTGCTCTCTTTTTTTTTTCTTTTTCCACAAACCTCAAATCTGCAGGGACATTAAGTCATTTCATCAGCTGCCAAAATAACTACGTTCCTATGAATACATCCCATTTCCATTCCAAAAGGCTCCAGCGGTGATTGACATGTCTTTGTTCTCCTGGTTTACATTAGATGTGAAATATAATTGGCACCTGTACTCCTCACTCTCTCTCTCACACACACACACACACACACACACGCACACACACACACACACACACCAGTGAGAAGCGTAGCAGCAGAGGTTTCATTTCACGCTCAAGTTTGATCCCCTTCTATTCACTCCAGATGTGCAGGCGCGCACGCGGATGGATCCCTCTGAAGTAGCAGAGAGGATTAACACGAGTGCAGATGCGTCTCAGATCCTTTTCTATGTGCTCCACTGATGCTCGAGCATTGATGTTTCTCTCACAGATGTGTACACATATACATATATAAAGATATACATACATATACGTATACATGTGTGTGTGTGTAAGTATATGTGTAAGGAAGTCATCCTAAGTATGTCTGATAGAATAGCAACTTCAAGAATGACCTTCATGTGTGCGTCCCTGCACTTCATCTCATCTTCAAATCTCCTCATCACACTTTTTT
>NC_141343.1:3080000-3157500 GCF_037954235.1 Aulostomus chinensis | reverse complement strand
GAGGGGTGGGTGGTCCCCCCCCCCCCCCCCCCCCCCAATAGTGACCTTCCACTACCACATAAAGAGCAAAGAACAGGGGACCGCGAGTGGTCTACTCTGCTCTCACGTTCTATGAGGTACTAAAAGGTGCAGACCTCTGGCTCCTTCACGCTACGCTGACTCAAGTGGCCTCTCGGGGAACAAAGTGGAGACGAGAAGGAACCGGCCTGAGCTGTTTTCAGACAGACAATCAGGAGAAATCACAGTTTCTGGGAGGAATTTCACCTTGTAGTTTCTGAAAAAGCAGAGCAGCTGAGACCATTTACTGCCCTTAAGCTCTTGCTGCTTGCTGGGTACTACATTTCCCACAATGCAGCTCAGCTGCACCTTTCATTCAACTCCCCCTCCCAGTTGTTTCAAATCCTGAGTTTGTGACACCCACGTTTTTTGCTGGTAATAGTTTTGTTTCCTCCTCTTGATGGTTTGATTTTCCATCAAAACAGTAGTTGTGATGATTGCTGGACTGCAATGTGACGCCATGATGCCAGCAGACTCTTCAGAGTGAAGGCTGAAAGACTTCCAAGTTGCTGAAACGAGAACCAGAACCGATGGCCCGCTATTCAACCCCCGAACCTGGATGAGACGCAGCTGTACCGTGGACTTCATCTAACTAACCACATGGGGCAGTAGAGTCACAGCTTTTACCCAGGGCAGGCATACGTCCTCCTTTGTGTGTGTGTGTGTGTGGTCACGCAGGGCCCCAGTACAAACAGGTGTGTGTGTGGCCCTCAGCGAGGCCTGTCACCTCACTCCTCCTGTATCTCATCAAACTGAATGGGGGCCACTTTACATATTCCTCCTAATCTGTCATCTGCAGCCAGATTATTTAGACTGGGGGCCAGATTAAGGAGGTGAATCCAGTCCAGCCATCATGCCATTCTTAGGGGAAAAAAGATCATATTTTTGTCCCTTACATATAAAACTGTTGATAATCTTCTTCATGTCACAGGAAGCAAACGCGGGGAATCGTTCCTACATGATTGTGGTATCTAGTAAACGCACTGAGGGCGCTCGTGCTCTTCCGTGGGAGCAGAGGACGGAGGACGTCGGTGAGCGTTTAAAAATCGGGGTGGGGTGGGGGCGGGGGTGTATAGGTGGAGGGGGGGGGGGGTGGGTTAACATTTGAAAGGAGGTTAGAATAGAGCACCAGGGAGCCCAGAGGTCCGAGTCAGTGGGCCCCCTAAAACTCAGAGAGGAGGGGGAGAGAGGAGGCGCTGAAAGGGACTCGATACCAACATCACCACACCCCCACCCACCTCCCCACCTACCCACCTAGTTTCACAAAAAAAAAAGGGGGGGGGGGGGGCTGGAATAACCGCGCTCCGTCCGTGCGCCCTGCCTGCCTGCCTGCCTGCCTGCCAGTCGGAGAATGGGGATTTTTTTCTCCCATTCATCCCCCTTTCCCCTCCTCCTCCTCCTCCTCCTCCTCCGCTCCAGCAGCCCAGTCAGTCTGTCAGTGCGCTGCGAGCGTTAGGACGAGTCAAACCGGTGGGATTTCCAGCCAGATAAGACGGATGAGATAACGACAGAAGCTCTTTTTTCTTCTGGCCGAGCGGCGACACACGTCCACATCCCCCCGAACGATGCGCTGCAGCGGCCGAACCCAGTCGCTCCCTGACGCGGACTGATGTTCACAAGTCGCGTCTCAAGTTCCACGGTGGCCTTTGTGCGACGTTATTAGAGCGGAGATGCTTTTCTAGCTCCTGTTGGATTTTTGTTGTTGTTGTTTTTTTTGTTATATATGTGTGTGTGTGTGTGTGTGGTTTTTATTCTTAAAATTAAATCTCAGTTTACCTGCGTCGTACCTTGAACACTCTTGGATTTACCATCGATGTGGATGCTCTGATTTTTTCTTCTTCTTTTTTAATGTCCGTCGCTGCTGGAGGATTTGAGGATTTACAACCAACCTGTGTGTGTGTGTTGGTTTTTTGTCAGAAGAGGGAATAACACTGACTGAGACCAGCGAGCATCAACGTGTGTATCCGAGGATGGAGCTGTGGACACCGGTGACACATTTCCAATCTTAAACGCCTTACATTCACAGTTTTGGCCTGAGATATTTGCGTTTTCTGTTTTTTGGGTTTTTTTTTTTTTTGGCTTCTTACAAGACTGACCGAATTCCTCCTTTGTCCAGTCAGATATGTCGTGAGGTGTAAAACAAGGTAATGGGAGAGAAACCAGCGAGAGTCGCCGCGCAGAACAAGGGAACGTTGTTCGGGAAAAGACAATTAGGGCGCACCGAGAGGCTGCAGAAATAACTGCTGGGCTGCCACCAGTTCCCTACGATATCGAGTCTTTGGAGTTAAGTTCGAGCTGCCGAGTGCACAGCGTTGGAAAAAGAGAAGAAGAAGAAAAAAAAAGAGAAAGTAGGACTAATGACAAATTAATGGGAAAGTCATGGGATTGAAGTAGTCCGGCTGTGGACGCAGAAACCCTCTTGACGCACGGATTGAAGAAGTTTTCCTCCACATTTCTGATCGTGTTGAATTCCATTTGATGAATTTTTTTTGGATCCATGGGTTTGCAGGGTTCAGCACTTTGACTCAAAACCTGTGTTGAGGTCACCTTTCTACAGCATTTAGATACATTTATATATATATTAAAAAAAATATATATATATATAAACAGAATATTTGTCAATTCTCCTAAAAAAATGGGGTTACACATGCTGAATGTCAGGGTTGAGATGGCGTGTCGAGGAAGTGGGAATGGATTGGGGATCCTGCTGGTATTCTTACTGGATTTACTGGGGACGACGGCCATCAATATGGAACCCATCTACTGGAATTCCCTCAACGAAAGGTTAGTACGCTTTTCACTTCCACACTTTTTAGTTTGCGTGATGGCACGAAGCAACTTTTACTGAGAAAAGTAGTTTTACATGTAACTCCCAGTGGATTCAGGCCTTCTATCTACCTCAGGACCCCCCCCCCCCCCCCCCCCCCCAGGAGAATATTAATGGTTTAATAAAGTTTCTCTTTGGCCAATTTGTTTTACCTTCATGCCAAAATAACATCATCGTTGTTTGCTGAAACCCAGGAGTCCAGTGTAAACAGTGGAATTTGACGAGAGCGCGCACCTCCGGCCTCTTGTCTCCCAGCTGCTCTGAATTTGTCACACTCCCATTGATTACTGAAGATTATCCAGCTGCAGTTTTTTCTCATTAAGTCTCTGTAAACTCCTGGCAAACAGCTTTGTGGTGTCTACAGGATAATAAAGATGTGTGTGTGTGTGTGTGTGTGTGTGTGTGTGTGTGTGTGTGTGTGATGCCTTTGCTGTTGCCGGGTGACCTTGATTCAGGCCTCTGAAACAACCCCGTCTGCCCACTTCAACATTTTTTTTCCTGTTCTCTTCAACAAGGCTGTTGAGGAAACGTCACTTTTTAAACACCTCTTAATGATTGACAGCTATCTTCTCACACTTCAGGCTATCTCGCTGTGTCTGGGGTGGGGTGGGGTGGGGTGAGGGGGTGGCTAGGGACTACTTTTTCTCTGGCAGCTTGCATGTCGTGCGTCTGGCCTAAACGGGAGCTCTGCAGATCTCTTGGAAGGAACAATGGTCCGAAATGCCTCTCCATTTATCCCTCTTTTTGTTTTAATCTGAATCTTCCACTGTTTGATTTCTGTTCTTATATTCAGTGTACTTTCAGCAGCCACCGAGATCTCCCCGTCCCGGCTCACGCCCGTGCCGGGGGCTGTGTTAGAGTCTAACAGGTTTTTATTGCGTCTGTGTGCTCGGGGCTACGGCCTGCCTGGTTTCTCCCCTTTTCACCAGTGTGAGTGAACGTGGGCCCCCGCTGTGGAGCCAGGCATGAAGCCCTTAATGAGGGTTTTTTTTTTTTGTTGTCAGCAGTGGGTGGATTCACCCAACGGGGAGTAGAGCTGGACACGGGAGGATAATTTTCACTGTGAAGCTAACAGTTCAGGCTTTTGTAGCCTTACAGGTGATTCCACGCTATTGTTTGCTAATGGAGTTCAGTGCTGTGTGGGTGTGAGGGGTTGGTGAATGGGCCTTGCTGGCAATTAGAGGGGTGGAGGCTTTGAACGGCAGACTCCATATTTGCGTCCACAAAATTGCTCCAAACACAAAGCCTGTGGTGTGACATCATGCAGCCGCTTTCTAATCATTTACTCCTCGTTCGTTCTCCCGCGTCTTGACACGGCGAGAAGCTGGAGGTGTAAACCCTGCGCTGAAACATGTTAAAGTAGTCTGGAGAGTGTGCATCTGAGCCCACACACATCTGGTTCGGGCTCCTGAAACGAGGCGTAAAGTAAGCAGGAGCGGTGGTGTGTATCAATCAGGTGCGGCGGCGCTTGTGTGCTTCACGTCTTGTCTGTGTAGCAAATGGACTGTCAAGTTGTTAACCTGCAGACCTCTGCTGGATGTAGCGCTTTGAAGTTCCCACTGTCCACCTGCAGCTCCCCTCCACCTCTCCTCTCATCCTTCTTTCCGCCTCCGTGAACAATCTCCAGCACTTCTGCCATCTGTCTGTCATTGCTCCGACCCCTCTTCTCATATCTTCTCTTTTTCTCTCTCTCGTCTCGTGCTGCTGTAACTCCGCTGTCCCTGCCTGTCCCCTTGTTTTTTTTGTTCACCCCCCTCCTCCATTTCTCTTCCCTACCTCTTCCTCTCCATCTGTCTCTCTACACCTCGCTCCGTCACTCCCTCCCTCCGGCGCGGTGACCAGACGTAGCAAATTGGAAACATGTGTCACATCCCGCCACTAATTATGGCGCTACAGCAGCCACTGATGCACCCAAAGATGTGTTAGGACTGACGGGGGTGAAGAGGGAGAGGAGACATGCAGATACCTTCAAATCTGCACCTTCTTTTATTTACACGTGGTGCATCCGTTACCAAGGTGACGTAAGCTGTTGTAAAATCTGTTAGGAAAATGCAAGTGCTGCATCCACCCTGTTATTGAGCGCTCCATCAGTCGAGATTACAACAGGCAGGGAGGAATATTAAAGAAGACAGGTGCTGGGATGTGGAAGAGACACGGGGGAGGGGTGGGTGGGGGGGGCAGAGACGGCCCTAACCCTAAGTTAATCAATACCTGTTAAGTCTCAAGTGCCAATACAGGTCCTGCTTGAGGAAGAGCCAACTGAACCAGAACGATCACCTTGGAAAGAGCTTCCCTCAGACATACATTATCCTTATCTTAGCATCTCCTATTATCGGCCCCACACGGCCCCCCTACTGAAAGATCGAATCTGGCATTGCTGCTTGGAGAGGGCGGAGCCGAGGTAGAGCGGTTGGGCTCTCGGGGTCACATCAGCGGATGCGCGTAGAAGATGAAGTCAAGACCAGAGAATGTCACTCGTGGTCATTCCTCCAATCACGGCCGATCGAGGTTTGTAGTTTTTGGCTCTTTCTCAAGTTTGATTCTGCTCCTCAGGCTTGTGTTCCCCTCAGTCCATCTCTCTCTCTCTCTCTCTCTCTCTCTCCCTGTCTTTCTCTCCCTCTCTCTCTCCCTCCCTTCCCCTCTCTCTTTCTCTCTCTCTCTCCATACTTTACTAAATGTCTGTAGATTATTGTAAATGTCTGCTCAGAGTGGGCGTCTCCTTGCTCGGCGCTCGCGGTGACTTGTAATACAACCATTCCCCCTAAGATCCACATTAAAATTTAAACCCACCCACCAACACCCCCCCTTCCATTTTCCTGTTTCTCAATAATTCATTAATCGCCAGCTAATTGGCGCCGGATAAAAGACTAGCTAACTAGGCTAAGTGTTTCAAATACAAAAAAAAGGAAAAAAAAAGGCTCCAAAAGGAAAAATCACTCGAAATCTTGCTGAGGGCACCCTGGGGTTGCAGGCGGGGAGTGATATGAGTGTTAGTGGGTCAGACGGGGTGTCACATGAAAGAGGCAGCATTCCGACACCTGTTTATTGATTGATTATATGTCCAGAATACCAGCCCCCCCACCCGACCCCCACCCATCATGAATAATTCATGTGTGTGCTGAGGCTTTTCTGGGCTGTGTGGATAAGTAAGTAGGAGCCTGGTAGGCCTACACGCATCCTGAGGCGCAGTGATTACGGAACATTCACAGAGTCAGGGTTTTTTTTTGTTGTTTTTTTTTTTTTTAATTAGAAGAGGAAGTGTAAAAAAAAACGAGAAGGAATGTCACAGAGTGAAGAAACCTTGTTGCTCAAGCTGGCTTTTAAAAACCGGCTTGCTTTTTTTTTTTCTTCCTCCCCCCTCGTCCTACCTCCCTTTCCCTCGGTGAAAAAGAGGAGTGTGTGTAAGTTTACGAGCTGAGAGGAACAGGAGCTGTGAAAAGAAGTTTCAGCTGATGTGGCAGAACAGAAAGGCCATGGGAAGCAAAAGGCAGCCATTATCATTTCTTTCTGTCTTTGGGCATGGCAGACAGACCAACACACACACGCACACACACATGAAAATGCAGACGTGAACAGACAGATCGATTGCAGCCTCGCATTTGCTTACATTTATATACATAAATGAGCATCAGGGGGCTTGACCTCTCCTCCCTGCTCCTAATGTAGCGCTTGATGCATGTGTGAGTGAGTATTAACACACACTCCGCTAGCCCCAGACAGTAAACACAAGAGGGCAGACACACACACACACACACACACGAGAGGTGAGGAAATTGGCAGGCGTCACGGGGTGTTGTTCCACTCGGAATTCATTCATTATTTTATCACTCGATTATAAGTTTATTTGGCAGAGGCCGTGCACATTCATCAACATCATAACAGCCATAAAGCGCTGTAGTAAATATGCTGGGGTTAGCTAAAGAACTAATTTACTTCCCCACTCCCTTGGGCTTTAAAAGTGACTTTGGGATTTTGGTAATTGTTAAAAGTGCTGATGATTAGGATGGAGGAGATTAAAAGCCTGGCTGAGCTCGTTGGCAGTGTTGGAACACAATACAGAAACAAGCAACCTACTTTCCTGCGCGCAACATTCACACACTGGCTGTCCAAGTGGTGGTAACAGTAATCCGGGCTGCAGGTCTGAAAGGGTCACATGTGTCCCAGCATCACTGGGCAGATTGCCCCGGGTGACTGAACCCAGAGCCCCATAGCAAAGCCAAGCAACACACACACTGGCCTCTCATTAGCTTGCTTCACAGCACAGCCTGCCTAAGCAGGATCATCCAATCCTCCTGGCAGCGTTTGGACTGGGCCAGGTCAATCTCCTCCCCTGGGTGACAGAGAGAAACGGACTAGTGGGGTGGGAAGCCAGTCTGAAGGTGTCTGCACGCACGGGTGTGTTGACTTCATAGGCCAAAAGGCTTTGCAATGTCACAACAACCTCTCTCACCAGTCCCCCCTTCCTCCCAGTCACTTCCTCCTCCTCCTCCTCCTCTTGTGCCATCCCTCCATCCCTCCATCCTCTCCTCCTCCCTGCCGAGTTTTGTTTTGGCTCCATATCACAAGACTCCCAGCTCTGCTGCTCTGCAGATCCCCACACCACTGGGTTGGGCTCACATTGCAGCAGTGACTGTGGCTTCGGCATCATTCCAGATAAATGGGATAGCAGCGGGAGGGATTTGACGCTGTTGTCATTTCATGTGTGTGTGTCTGCCTGGATGCTGGAATGTGACAGAGGATGCGCTGGTGTTTGTGCCTTGAATACTAAACAGTGTGGAAACATCTCCAAGATCTCATCCACTCTCTGTGCGCGTTGTGTGCTTGAACAATTTTCCTTTAGGGAAGGTTTTTCTGTCATTATCGACTACTTAAGTCTCATTATCCGAAGCGAAAGACAGAAAATACTTTTTTTTTGGTGTGCTTTTTAATCTTCTCTTACCTGCTCCTCTCCCCTTAAGCGATACCAAGGTGGAGTTCATCTTTTGCATAACCCCTCAGACTGGTTATCCAGACCTTGTAAAATGCAAAATAACATTTGTCTCGCTAACTTCCTCAGTGGCCACAATTCACCCGGGTTGCAGGCTTTGTGTTGTGTCCCTGTCATCGAGCCTGAGCGCTCGTCACTCTCTCCTCGCCTCCTGCCGGTGCACGTCAACACGGCTCGGATTGGACACCGGCCCAAAATCGTTTTCTAACTGACTGTTAAAGAGAGAGTGCACCACTGTGTGTGTGTGTGTGTGTGTGTGCGCGCGTGGACACAAGAGAGACAAATGAGCTGGTTTGCTGGTGGACAGCTGTGCCTCGTCACCGCTGAAGTTTTGGCAAACATTTTGGGTCGATATGAGCAATAGGTTAGAAATAGAAGAAGTGGATGCTGTCAGAGATGAGGGAGAGATAGAAAAGAGGGGGAGGGCGGGGGGGAGGGCGAGGGGGTCACAGGGAACACGGAAGGCGAGTTAAGAGAGAGATGGATGGTTGGATGGTGGTACTGGATGAGGTGACACAGAGCAGACAGAGAGAGTGATGGATGATGTATAGGTCACCGTCATGACTAGCTACTTCCTGCACATACAAGCAAGCCCATGTCTCATTCCTCATTACTGACACGTCCCATAATATTTATCCCCGGGAAGTCCAGCACGAAACCTGGTACGCCTTAAAGAAATTCATTGAATTTTGGGCTCTTTAATCAACTTAGCGTGAAACAATTAGGCGAGTGGCGGCTGTTTCCTCTCCCTGCGTTCACTACATTTCCTACGATGGAGCGAGATACTGCAAACACACACTGAGCTTTAAATTTCATACGTATTACACAGAGCTAGAAACGATGCCAAGTGCCTCACAGCAGTGAAGTGAAGTGCTAGATTTGATTTTTCCAAAAGCCTTCAATTAATGCCTTTAAAGGAAATCTGTGCAGTTCCTCTGTACAATCGAGCTTTTGAAGTTCATTCCATTCCAAAGATGAAGCGTCGTAATTTATTGGTGAACCCGCCTCAATTTAACCTGCTTCACCAGCTTCCACACCTGTTTGTGGTTTAATGCATTTCACAGGAATGTGTTGCAAATTGTGCGTAGGTGAAAAAAAAAAGTATATATATGTGTATATGTATGTATATATATACATATGTATATATATATGTAGATATAATTATTTCTGACATTGTTAAGGGTTCTTTTTTTAATATTTTCTGACTCAAATATCAGCTCTTATTTTCATTTATTGAGGCTTCAATCGGTGTTCCTGCCCACGTCCATGAGGAACTCATCTTGTGCCATTGTTGGTGATTCTGCCAGCCCCCACTCTTTGATTCCATGAAAACACGCTTCCGAAACCTGAATGCTTTTTCTTTTATTGTTCTCCACTGTAGCTGAGAATCTCACAATTTCATGTCGGGAATAACAATAACACACCCTCAAACAAGGAAACGGACCCAGAAACACGAGGCGCACTGCTGGTAGTTCTTTTTCGTGCAAGTGATGATGTGGTTATGGGGAGGGAGGATTTTTTTCATTCTTTAAATATCCCATTTTATATCTATATTTTTTGGCATAAGACGCTGTTATCCAGAGATTTGCAGGAAGACTCAGAGCTGCAAAAGTAAGCATACATGAATCAGCCAGCCTGCAAGGAGCCTGGTAACAAGGGGAGCAACTCTTCGCTGCTCAAATACAAAGTGGTACATTGCATTTATGTGCGGTAGACGTCTGGTCTCCTGGAGACCTGCTACACCGAAGCATCTGTAGCTTATCTTTAAGAAAAATCTTCACCCGTTGACATCCAATGGGTCAGAGATGATTCTGCAAAGTAGATTTGCCGGGGAACCCTGTCCTGCTCCTCCTGGCTGCAGTAAACACCAGTGGTCTTGAAAGCTGGCAAAATAATAACCCTATTTATTACTGCACATGAGCACAATCCTGCTGCTAGACCTCAGATATTTCGGGGACTAATATGTCCACCCTACGCTCTCGGCACCTTGATTATTTCTCCAGGCTTTACGCTCTCTCCTCAGATGCTGGTGTGTGCGCACGTATGCATACTTCCAATTAGGAGTTAAAAGACCGTAGAGTGAGCGTAGCCCATCTGGCTTTGGCATTAGCCCATCGTTGTTACAGTCTACAGGGGAAACCGACCTTGGCCAGGAGCGCAAGGAAAACTCATGCTCCGTTTCCTGGGTTCTGCATTAAATCGAACTTAAGTAGGATTGATGTGAGAAGTGCGAGATTAAGATGGAAATGTAAGATTAAGATGAAGTCTTTGAAAAAAAGAAAAGGGAAAGTGAACGTCGAAGGTTTTTGGCTCCTCGTGGGGGAAACGAGACGCCGGTGAAAGTTATCAGTGAGTTTGCAGAGATGGCACGCTGAGATATATCGAGCACGGAAAACTTTAGTCCCAAGGACTTTCATTGCTTGCATGTTTCACCTTGGCAGAAAAAAAGATTGAAACAAGACAAATCCGCATATGAGTTCCGCTTTAAAAAAAATTACTTCCAGAATAAATTGTTGGATGGGAAATATCCTCCCCTTGCTCCAAATCATCGGTCTCATTTGTTTTAAACAAAGAAATGTAAAAATTCTGGTACTTTTGCTGCATTTTTAATCGAATGCCGTATTTAAAGCAAGATGTTTTTTCTCATTGAACTGTTAGACAGTGACCAAATGTACTTCCTGTTCTCAAAAACACACACACACACACTCACACACACACACATTTTGTCTGATTTATTTTCTGAGTCAAAGAATACGCTTTAATTGTAAAAGTCCCATTAAAACTCACCTCAACTAACATGGAGGGAGCCGCAGGTGGAAAAGATGAAGATAAATGTTTCAATGTTTGTTCTGTTAGAATGGAATTACAATGTGGTCAGATATCATGAAGTCTCAGTCCGTCCTCATCTGTCAGGAGTTGATGGCGTGAGCTAACGCCAGTCTCCCACCAGCTCGCACCGCCGCCGAACACGTGATGAACTGAGCGTTTACCTCGCAGGGGAAGGAAGAATGCGCTCGGCTCCTTTTTTTTTGGGAACTGGTCTGGCATCGCAGCTTTTAGGATCCCACTTTCAAACCTGCAATGAATAAACTCAAAAATGTATGGTTGTCATCCTAAAACTTTCCTCCCACTTCCTGAAAAACGGACATGCCGGTAAAACAATTTCACCTGAAGTGATGATTTAAAAGCGAATGTGAACGCTGACTGCTTCCAAATGGTGTTGTTTTTTTTTTGTTTTTTTTTTCCCCCCAGCATATGGAGTGCAGCGCCGTGCTTTGTTGTCTTGGACAAGAAACTCTAACAAGATCCATCTTGTATAGAAAGAGCAGTGAAGTGGATTGTTGCTGCCTCGTCCACATGCCATCATCTGATACTCCGGCGCTGGCTAGAATACGTGTGTGTGTGTGTGTGTGTGTGTGTGTGTGTATACCAGAAGCGACAGCAGCTTTTTAGCGCTTTTATCCCCTCTACTCTTTGTCCCTTTGTCGCCATGTCTTGTAGTCAGCATTAACACACACACACACACACACACACACACACACACACACACGCACAGGCACACACATGCATGCACACAGTGGAGAGCTTGTCTATACACACATGCATGCACAGATGAAAAATGTTATTGCTCCCAGTGCTGGAAGAAGTCCAAATGGCGGGGTTGGGTTTCTTCAGAGCCACCCCCTCCCTTCCTCTTCCACCATCCGAAGTATACCCCTCACTCCTTCTCTACTCCCTCACTCGCTCTCCCCTCCTTCACTTCATCCTCCTCACACTGCTCCCTATGAACAAAAGAGCTGCCCTCCCAGAGCTTCCACTGAAAGCCCTCACACACACTCGGCTCTGCGGCTTTCGCACTCTCCCACACACACTCACCCCTCTCGCTGTCTGTAGAACCAGTCCACTTCTGTGCACTAATCCCCCCCTTCATATCTTTTGTCTTTCACTTTCTCTCTCATTGCCTGTACATTTCCTTTCTTTACATCCTAATTATCATGTTACAGCTACTTGTCGGACAATAAAGTTTATTCCCCTGCTTTCTAGAAAATGGCTCTCATCTTATTCTCCATGCCCCCCCCCCCACGGCCCCCATTGTTTCTCGTCTTCTCTGTGGGTGGTTTTTGATCTGCAGGCTCGCTCTGCTCATCACGGTCCAACAGTAAATAGGTTCTCTGTCGTGACGACAGGATGAATAATCATGATTGCGTATCACTGCGGTGTCAAAGTCATTTGGCAGTTACATGACACTCACACACACACACACACACACACACACACACACACACACACACACACACACACACACACACACGGACGTATACGTATAGCAGATGTACCACTCCCTCCAAATACTTTTGGAAATCAGGAAGCCATTCCCTCATTAGCTGTCCTGTCTTCTCCCTTCGCCTCGAAGTATCGAATTCTTGATCAGCCTCCACTGGACTGCAGATGTATTGCAGGTCCTCAGCTACGGGGGGTGGGGGGTGGGGGGGTTCTTTCATCTCTCATTTCTTTCTTCCCTCTCTCATTCTCCCTGAAGAATGCTACTGCACAGTGGGTGAATGTGTGTGCGCGTGGGGGGGGGGGGTGGTGCTTTCTTCCCTTTTAACATTCACTCTTGGTTTTCAGTTGATGGATGAGCACCAGTGTGGGACACTTGCTGAACATCTCTTCTGGACGTGTGTGTGTGTGTGTGTGTGTGTGTGTGTGTGTGGCATTGATAACTCTGGCTGTGTGGTCTTAAGTTTGGAAGAGTGTGTCCTTGCTATTTTACACACACACACACACACACACACACACACACACACACAGGCACACACAGCTGCTGTATGTTTTTCCTCCTCATTTTGTGTTTCACTAAAGCCGCTAGTCCCAGTTAGGCTGGCCCCATCTGCAGCTGGGGTGGCCGCTCTATATGGCGTGTGCGGTTAGTGTATAGAGCTAACACACACGCACGCACACACACACACACTCGTCCGTGTGCGCTCTGGCACTTGGTAAATCAAGCACATTATCTGATTTCTAAAAACATTAACGTAGCTGCAGCCGAGCGGTCAAACAATGCTGCTCTTTTGCATAAGTGCTGTGACTCAGCTGTATTTTTTATATCTCTTTTTAATCAAAACATTTGCTTTCTCCTTATGTTTCCTCTTAAATCTAATCACTTATGTGACGGCGAGCTAACTCTATTATGGCGGCACTTAGCTAGCACAAAAGAATTTACTCAAGGTCTCATTTAAGTGCTTCTGTACCCTCATGATGCCCTTGCACGCTGAATAGTCTAGTGTGTGTGTGTGTGTGTGTGTGTGTGTGTGTGTGCACGCGCGCGCTGGCTTGTTTGTGTGTAGCTGTGATTGTGTGGATGTCAGGCATGTGTCATGCGTGGGTGCGTACGCTTGTGTACACGGCCTGCGTGGGTTGGTGTACACCCCCCCCCCCCCATCCTGCTGACTACCCCCCCCCCATTGCTGCATTATTTGCAAAATAACACAATCATGAGAGACAAAGCAACTTTTCTGACCATGAAAACAGAGTGTGAACACAACAGAAACTGGTCAGTACCACTTGACCCTGCTTGGGTGGGGGGGGGGGGGGGTGGGGAGGGGTGATGAAGTGGTGATGAGGTGGGGTGGAGGGGGTTGTAAGCCAAGGGAGAGATAATCCCTCCAGTCATGGCGCCCCCCCCCCCCCCCCCCCCCCCCCGTGCTCAGCCTCTAACGTGGCGCGCTGGGCTGTCAATCACTCAACAAAGCTGTCTGTAAGGGGATTATGAACCAATAGACCCTCCCCCCTCCCCTCCTCACCCCTCTTTTTTCACCTATTGCCTTTTTGCCCTCTCATACCTTCTTCTCTTCCTTTTACCTCTCTCCCTTGTACCATCTTGCCCATTTTCCACCTTCTGTCAGTCTCCTTGTCCGGTGTCCTTTCACAACAAAGTGTGTGTTTCGCCCAAACACAAATTTTGCTTTGCCGACTGAAGCTTAGTTTATCTCAAGCTTTCCATCCGTCCTCCCTCTGTCCTTCGTAAGCCCCGTTTCTTTCTCTCCAAAGCCCTCCTCGCTCTTGCTCTATCTCCGCGTCCCACCCGTCCGTTATTCCTCACCTAGACAGGAGACAGGTGTTCCCGCGCTGTCACCGAGCGCCGAGCACATGCACGCACAATGAAGAAGAACGTGTCGGACATGGAAACAACAACAGAGTCGGGCTAAAGTTGTACAAGATAATCAATCCTGTTTTTTTCTCGCATCAAGCCTCAATCCACACTTTTAACTTTTTGTCCTTTTATCTTGGTTTGTGCACCGTCACCACACACATGCACCAAGCTGTCACCAGGCTAAATGTCACCTTTCCTATAAATGTGAGAAATAGCTGGCAGTCCTGTCTTATCTATCCTTAGCCATGCTGTTTTAAAGCCTCCATCGGCTCCTGCAGGTGGTGACAGAAGCCCCTCCTCCCGCCGTCACCCTCCATTAATTCCCCCGTTTTTCCTCGCCGACTATCTCTCCGATCTTGCTGTCTGTTAAATGTGTGTTTAGTTTAAACGTCTGTCAGTGCTCAGACAAGCTTTCACTCCTCACCTCCTTTAACCGGTTGACCCACCTGTGGCCTTGTTTTATCTGCTCTTTTGTTTTTGGAGACAATTTCTCTCTCTCTCTCTCTCTCTCTCTCTCTCTCTCTCTCTCTCTCTCTCTCTCGCTCTCTCTCTCGCCAGGCCATAATCTGACCAGTTTGACCAGTAGGTCACGGTTGGCTGCAGGATGTTAACAAATTAATCTGCTCCAATTTTAAGAGTAATCTCACTGCGTAAATCCAACACCCATGGGAGGAATGTGGATCGAGGGATCGGCAGCTTTTGATTAAGACTCTGTTTCATTTCAGGTCGTTACACTAAAAGTTAGCGTGGCACAGGTCAACAGCCATCGCTGTGCGCAAAAACACATCACAAAACGTCTGCTAAAAGACTGACATCTTTTTAACTGATTTCATTTCGTTGCAGGCAAAGTTTAATTTTCTTTTCTCTCTTTTTTTGTGTCTCAGTCTCATTTCAGCTCGTCCATAAGTGTTTTTCATGGCCAGATTTAGACTTCTTGTTAACTATAATAACCCTGAAGGAGACCCTGATGCAAAGAGACTTCAATTTAGGGGGGGAAAAACATGGAGAGATGCCGAGATTTAACAACCATTCATTTTACCATTAAGACAGCGAGATTAGGCATCGACGTGGAGTGAAAAGTGAGGCAGAGGAGAGAGAGAGAGAGAGAGAGAGAGAGAGAGAGAGAGAGAGAGAGAGAGAGAGCGAGACTTAATGTGGGTGACAGGGTTGTTATCTAGCAGGCGGCTGATGGTTTTAACAGCTGTATTATCTTGTGTATCTTGCATTGGATTAAGCTTCATTCTCTTTGGCGCTTGGCACTCTGATTGACACTCCGATTAAAGACATCCACTGGCAGGATAGCGATGTAGAGGGAGAGCGGCGGTGGTGACAGAAGAGGGCGAGGAGATGTGCTTGAACCGAGCTCGCTCGTACACGCCAACAGCTCGTTCATCGATAAATTTAATTTCCAAAACCCAGCGTTACACGTTTTCTTTTAGAGGGGGATTTATAGTCTGGGAAAGAAAAAAAAACACAGGAAAAACAGGGGGTATCTTTTCCTGAAGACCCTGAAAGATAATGCAGAAGATGTGGTGTGTATAGCATGTGAAGAGGAGAGAGAAAGAGAGAGGGAGAGAGAGAGGGAGAGAGAGAGGGGGACAGTGTTCTCACGGCGAGGAGAAAGAGACAGGAGGTGAACCTCCAGATCCAAAACATCTGGAAATGTCACTGACAGATGAGAGAGAGCGAGAGAACTGCTATGTGGAGTGGTGGGCGAACATGTTACATGGTCACGTGAGAGTGCTTTTAGGCAGCAACTGGGTGATAAAGTGTGTTTCCAATCATGTGACGCTATCGACCAATCAGAGCTGCTACAGGACGCAGCCTCGGGTGGAAGATGTCCAGAGTGATATTGAGTTTGGTAACCAATTTGAATGTTTTCACAAGCAGAAATACTTTTATTGATCTCTATCTGTCGTTCTATCTATCATCTATCTATCTGTCGTTCTATCTATCTATCGTTCTATCTATCTATCGTTCTATCTATCTATCGTTCTCTGTCTATCGTTCTATCTGTCTATCGTTCTATCTATCTATCGCTCTATCTGTCTGTCGCTCTGTCTATCATTCTATCTGTCTATCCTCCTATCTATCTATCTATCTATCTATCATCTATCTATCTATCTATCATCTATCTATCTATCTATCTATCTATCTGTCCATCCGTCCATCCGTCTATCTATCTATCTATCCATCCATCCATCCATCCATCCATCCATCAGTCTATCTATCAATCTATCTATCCATCTATCTATCTATCATCTATCTATCTATCTATCTATCTATCTATCTATCTATCTATCATCTATCTATCTATCTATCTATCTATCTATCATCTATCTATCTATCTATCTATCTATCTATCTATCTATCTATCTATCTATCTGTCTATCCATCTATCCATCTATCCATCTATCTATCTATCTATCATCTATCTATCTATCTATCTATCTATCTATCCATCTATCTATCCATCTATCTATCCATCTATCTATCTATCTATCTATCTATCTATCCATCTATCTATCCATCTATCTATCCATCTATCTATCCATCTATCTATCTATCTATCTATCTATCTATCTATCCATCTATCCATCTATCCATCTATCCATCTATCCATCTATCTATCTATCTATCTATCCATCTATCTATCCATCTATCTATCCATCTATCTATCCATCTATCTATCTATCTATCCATCTATCTATCCATCTATCTATCTATCTATCTATCTATCTATCTATCATCTATCTATCATCTATCTATCATCTATCTATCTATCTATCTATCTATCTATCTATCTATCTATCTATCTATCTATCTATCTATCATCTATCTAATGTACACAAATATACACAAATACATGTAAATTTGTAAACACACACAGGAAATACAAAGAAACCTCAACATTTGACACTGCGCAGTAACTTATGACTTCAAAGTGAAAGTAATGACTAATATACTTCATTTTGGGACTTTGCCCAACACTTGTGTTTGTGCTCGTTCTGTTGTACTGACACTTTGATTGCTGCGGCTGTTATTTAAAGTATTCATTCTTCTTTGGGGAAAAAGCTGCTTGATAGAACTTTGATTCCTGTAAATTCCTCCAAATTTCTCCACAAACTGACTTTTCTGAAGCCAGGAGATAATTTGTGCACATGTATTGCAAATCCGTAATTTATACCATCACATTAATAGCTCTGCAGAGCACTTACTTTTGCCAACAGCAGTGTTTTTAAAAAGATTATTTTTTTTTTCAGAGGGATCTGCCCCCAAATTAAACAGGTTCTTCCTTGGCTGGTGCTGCACACCTCCACCACCATCACTGGAAACAGACCCAGCAGTTTTTGTGTAATCCTGCTAAAAGACAGACAAGCTCACGGATGATGGTTGAAAAATAAAAAAATCTTTTCCTTCAGGATTGATAGCCTGATACTAAAAGTTTGCAGAAGCGCGCGAAAGAACGGCGTCTCCCCCTCCCTCCACATGCCTGATGAGGCCTTGAGCAGGGCACCTCCAACCCCCTCCCCATTTCTCCCCAGAAGGCCAGCACTCCAGTGAAGGGATTATTGCAGAGTTGAATTTCACCACTGGGATAAAAAGGAAAAACAAAATATTACCCCCTCCGTGGAGACACATAACTTATGTTCACAAAGGAGGACAGCAGAGGGAGGGGAAAGAGTTAAAGTAATGATTCACCTCAAAAAAGGTGTATTTTGCCTTCAGATACTCACAAAGAGTTGTCTGGAGCTGGCAAAAACAATTTTCATCGTGCCACTTCCTTGTGATTTCCGAATTCAGGAAGAGCCAGCGACGCATGCTCAGCTTGAAGCTAGTGGCGCCTCGATGCCACCAACTACTGATGAGAACATCCGCTAACAAACTCATGCCTGTCATCTGAATCATCCGGACGTACGCACAGTCGTACAAAAACACTTTGAGCTCATCTGGTTCGATGCCCGTTCCAGCTCGCTCCAGCGACCATCCAGCACATTCGTATGAACTCGATCCCGCTGGATGGAACTGTGGATGATTGAGCTTTAAACTGAATGGATTATACAAGACGGTGCACTCGAGTTTGTTGACAAAGAGCGGATATTAGCATCAAGCTAAATGTACGTGACTGGCTTCTTCTGCACTCTGGCGTCACAAAGAGGTGATGTAGGAAGGAAAAAGTACTTAGGAGCTCAAGACGTCTATTTGGGAGTTCTTTGAAAAAAGGATGGCTTTAAAAACAGAATAAAAAGTTAAATGAGAAAAGCTTTTTGTTGCCCTTATTCAATGACCTCATCTCTTTGTACGTCACCTCTTCTCTTCCCATTCTCTTCCTGTTGCGTTCCCTTTGTCACACTTCATCCATCTCCCGATTCTCCCACTTGTTCTTTCCTATCATGCAGTTTCGCACCAGGAAAAAAAAAAAAGAAACAAAAAAAAACTTCTCATGCTCACTTTGGTGTTCAGCCTGTCAAGCTTACTTTGGAAACACACAGCACATACACACCAGCATCCTATAACTCCAGCGTACAGCCGAGGGAATAATAGAATCAAGGAATACTCCGAGATAAAGCAGAGAAGAGGGGAATAAAGGGATAAAGCAGGCTGAGAGGGATGGAGAGCTTCATATTATTAATTTAGTTGGAGAAAGAGAAAGAGGGAATTTCATTCATCCCCCCCCACTGCTGCTTCCATAGAGCTCTATAATGGCTCACAATGGAGAGATTGGAGGAGGGGGGAGAAACAGAGGTAGAGATAATCCATCCCACGGTATAAACCATGGAGTTAACCATTTCATAGCAGCGGCTTGGCCTGCTTTTATTCCTCTGTCATCATACCTCTCGTTCTAATTTCAATCTCCCGTCCTCTCTCTCTCTCTCTCTCTCTCGCTCTCTCTCTCTCTCTCCCCCTACATCTTCATCCTTCCATCCATCCATCCCCTATCTCCATTTTACCTCTCTGTGGGCCTTTTCTCTAATCCCCCAACATTTCTTCCAGACCTATAGACCAGAATAAACCTGCCTACGCCCAGCCAAGTGTATGTGTTTGTACGTGACACACACACACACACACACACACACACACACACTTGTAAGTCTGTGCTTATGAGGACACCCATGAACATACTTTGCCCCGTCACTCCTAGGGTGTACGAGCTGACATTGTCCCCATAAAGATAGACACACATGCACAACCACACAACTCCTTGTGTCCTATATGTATGCATCACATGCCAGTGTATGATTCCAGTGTGGGGCTGAGAGTGTATGTTTGCAGTTGGCAGCCCATTTGCCCGTTGAATTTGGCAGAATATCTCCTCATCTGGCACAGGAAGAAGGGAGGGCGTCCCATAGCCAAGGATTACACAGTCTTACACACACATCCATACACACATCTATTGGCACATGTTTTTTTACATTAAGAAATGCAAAGCCCTTTGCTTTTAGCCACACACAGCCTTCTTTTGGGGGAGGTTTGCTCACTCAGAGGCTAAGATATCAGTTTCATCATTGTATTGGCATGTTTGATGAGTCAAAGTCCCTCAAAATGAAAATATACACCCCTAAAAATACACTGTTCATCACTCCGTGAAGCTTGCTATGTCGGGGAAAGGGTAAATATTTTTATCCGCATGGAGAAGAGAAGCCGACACTTCTTTAAGTTTCTCTAAACCGAGCTGTCTCTGCAGGATATGTCTGGTGTTGTGAAACAGCTTTCTTGCCTTCCTGCTCGACAAGAAGCGAAATGCCAATGAAACGCATTTCTGTAACCGTCCTGCTGACAGTGCAGCGGCTACAAGCACTGAGAGGAAAAAGTCTCCAGAAGCCTGCGACTGTACAGAGTTTCTTTGTCTTCGAAGAAAGATGGAGGGAGCAGCAGGGCGGAGGGTGGAGGACAACCTGTGTGTAAACCTGATTGATAGGTGTGTCTGACCTTTAGCACCTCTTTAGAAATCCAACAAGTCATTCTCTCACCTTATATTTAGTCCCCTCTGTATCTGACACACACGCACGCACACACACACGCACACTTTCAGAAACCTAATTCTGTCTTTTCTTTCTCTCCTTTTCAAAAACCTCCCAATTACAGCCACTCCAATCTCCTCTTACCTTCCTCTCTCCATCTCCCCTCCCTCCCGTCTTTCTTAACAAGCAATCTCGTTAATGTCAGAGTGCTTCTTTCTCTCCTTTTCTCACTCCCTCGCTCACTTGCAGGGTTTTGGGCTGAGAGAGAGAGAAAGAGAGATGAAGGAGTAGAGATGGAGAAATCAGCTGAAAGAACAAGTGCTTGAATGAGAGATTGAGGGGAGTGTAGGGGAGGCAGGGTGTGGGCAGAGAAAAGCCAGAGCCTCCATAGTAATGGCCAGAGAAGTGTGTGAGATTACTGCCCTGGTTTCAGGGGGGACATAATTATATGTTGCACAGCCTGTCAGAAAGAATGAGATGAGAGGGGTTGTATTTAGTGATGCACCACTGAGAGACTGGTGAGGCGAGGGCAATGACTAAATCTGCACCACAGCCCGGACCGTTCCAGACCTGTGTGTGTGTGTGTGTGTGTGTGTGTGTGTGTGTGTGTGTGTGTGTGTGTGTATGCATATTCGTGGGATGAGTAATGTTAAGCCATTGAATGCTGTAAATTATTCAGAGGCTTCATGCGTGGAAACAGTATAATTCCATGTTTGAGTGTGAATTACCCTCCATTTTACCCCCAGGCACATTTCTCACTCAACCCCGAGGCCTCATGGGAGATTAAAGGGAGTAAATACTACGGAGGCTGGACCAGCATTTTAAGCACACGGAGCGGCCAGATCTCCCAGTGGGATGTGACACCTTATGGTGTCCGTTTGAGTTCATCTGTCTGTTCCCATGAGTCTAAAGCCATCTACAGAAAATCTATGAGAAATATGCAAGCGATGTGAGACCTCCAGTTAGAATTCCCTTGTTAATCTCAGAAATGACTGCAACAGAATGAACAACAACAATAATAATCATAATAATCATAATAATTATGATTATTATTTCAGGATTCAAGTGCGATTGTCATGAGATGCAGGTACAGAAATGCAGATTCGCCATCATTTATCATCTTAATGAGTCAAATGATTGCGGAAAAGTAAAGATCTAAAGATTTGGTGGGATTAATGAAAATACTCCACATCAGTCAGGAAGCTCGTTCTGTTTTTGGTGATGAGAAGTTACTTGGAATCATGTCCTATCAGATCTATCCCTCTTCCACCAGACACTCAATCATATACTGAAGTAACGATGGTGTTAATGGGATTTCTGGTAATTAAGTGACATTTAAACATATCTTGCCAATCCCGCATGATTGAAAATGTCTCCCATTTTGTTTCGGTGCCGTGCGATCGTATCACAGAAGCTGTCAGCGCTAGAAAACAAAAGGAAAAATGGAGTGAAAAGGACACCAGAGCCACTCACAGGTGTTTAAGCTGGGGGTTTACGCTCTTGTTAGTTGCTAGTTGCTTGTTAGTCACCTCAAGGTAACGATCTTAGAAAGTGTTGCAGCGTCTGTTCACAGGTGAGTCAGTAGGTGACACATCCCCCCCCCAAAAAAACATTGTTTCTTTTCAGTTACAATGTCTAAGATGGCGAAATACAAATAAACAAAACAAAAAACCCCAAACCCCAAACCAAAACAAATGCAGCCGAGCGTAGGAGTAGATTAGAAGCAGCAATTCGAAGGCAGCGCGCGGATGAAGTGTGAAATAGTTGCAGGTCTTGTTCAACACGCTGAACAGATTCATGTGTGATGCAAGATGTTACTACTTTACTTTCAGTTTCATTCGCTCCTCTGGGTTTTTTTTTTTTGGTATCAGACACTTGGGTTTCTTCAAATTCTTTCGAGTCGAAAAGAAAATCACAAGTCACGTTTACGAGCAGATGTAACGGACGCAAGAAAAAAAAATCAAACAGGCAAAACCCCCCCATTGGGCGTTGAAGCAACACTGTGTGTGGATTAAACTCGGCCAGTTTCATTGTGTTTAGGGTCAAAACTGTCACTAAAATGGAACAAATGTCAAATTCCCATGGAAGATTTACATGTTGGTGTCATTTATTCTCATCATAACGGCCCATGATGCTTACAGAGTCAGTTTGGAGAGGGGAGGCATCGTTAGTGGAGGCTTTCAAGCTTTTGACCTGTCTAGAATTTCAATTAATGCATTGAGTTTTGCTAGCTCGCAAACCTGCACGTGGAGACAATAACGGCCATTTAGGGAGGTGATCAAAATGCATGCTGGGAACTTAATTTGACACGACAAGAAAAGTCAATATGGGTTCGCTCAAGATGTAAAGTACAACACCAGACACTAAACATCACAGACGATCCTGCTTTAATCTCCAGCTGGCGGTGTGCCACCACACACACACACACACACACACACACACACACATACACAAACAAACACATTGTCACCTTTCCCTCACAAGTCGTTTTTTTTTCTCCACAGTTGACAGGATTTGAAGTTTTGGGTGAAACAGGTGTGTGTAGGGCGTGTGTGTGTGTGTGTGTGTGTGTGTGTGTGTGTGTGTGTGTGTGTGTGTGAGTGAGTCGGGAAGTGCTGGGTGTGAGTGGGAGGTGAACTAGCATGCAGCATTAGTTCTGCTTGAGCTGATGTGTTAATTAGCCAGCCGGGTGCATAGATAATTAATGAGAATCATGATTAATGACTGTACAGTATGCATGGCGAAGGCGGAGCGCCACTCGCTGATAAGGCGGAAGGAGGCGGAGGATCACTGGCGATTCACCCTCTGCTGAGTGCCCATCGGGGTGTGTTTGTGTGTGTCTGTCTGAGCAGCACTTTAAGTGTTTGCACATGTTTTTGTGTAGTTGACCGGTGTGTGTGTGTGTGTGTGTGTGTGTGTGTGTGTGTGTGTGTGTGTGTGTGTGTGCTGCCAGGCGTGGGTGTCGATGCCAGTGTGAGTTAGCAGGCCTGGCAGTCGCTTGGCCTAATAACAGACTGCAGCAGGTCAGGGGGGCTTTTAGCACTTCTAAACACACTGGCGGGGCTGCCCACTGATGCCAGATTAGAAAGAAGACCTCACTTCCAGTGAGACACTGGACTGAGGGACATGAAAATTGATCTGATGCACTTCTGTCTCTCAGGTGATATTTTTACTCTTTTAAACAGCACACGTTTATTTCTTGAGTCCTGAGAGTGAAAAATAACCTCACGGTAGCAAGAACATTTGTAACTGTATCAAATAAAAAAAAAACTCTGATGCCACGTATCCTGTTTTTATTTTTGTTTGTTTTTTTTCTAATTCTAGCAGTGTCATCTTCATTTTAATAATTTTAAAATATTTTTATTTCCATAATTTTTTTTTCAAGCTGTCTCTGCACCTCAAGTGGCTCAGTCAAAATTTCTTTTCACATTTTTATTTTTATTAGTACGTGTACGAGTCAGTTGAAAGAAATTTCTTGAGGGCTACTTTGCAGTTGCGTTTGCAGTCATGAACTGTGGTACGGCTACTGGAAGCCCGCGTGATCTACGCCGAAGTAGCGTGCTGGTTAGAATTTTTTTCATTTTGGGATTAATTCATTTGTCGGTTGGATGATTGATATTCAAGTTGCCGCAGGACAAAATAAAAATGTGCTAAATGAGTGCGACGCTAGTGCTATTAGGCTAGTAGGCCTTTAGCATCTTAAGTCACGTTTGCAGTCCAGTGGTCAGAACGTCATTCTTGAGGTTGCTGGTGACTCGCTCATGTTGTCGCCACAACGTTGTTGAGTGGAGTAGCTTTGTCGTAGAAGCAGCATGGCGGACAGCGGCGGTTTTCGCTGTTATTTTTTTTCAAACTCAACAAAGAGTGAACCGTGTTAAGTTAGCTCGCCTCAAACCCTTGAATTTGTGGCGGCCATAAGATCTCGTTCCTCCGGGGCGAGGCTGGCTGATTCCCTTCTGTTGGTCTGAGATCAGAAGCCTGTCGGGCAGCTGCAAATTTTCCAACCTGACTTTGTGTTCCTGTCTGTGGCGAGCTTAGCTGGAGCAGATAAACACTAGCGTCTACTGCAGGGTCATTTCACCTGGGACTGAATGCCTATTAAAACTGTTCCTATTGAAGGCAGAAGCTTAATATCAGAGGATGTTAGCAGGTTTATTAGCCAGTGGGAATGAGGCGCCATTGAGTGGATATCATAGATCAATGAGAGAAGCTGGGCTCCAGCACAGGCAGTTTCCAGCTGGGCTCCATTAATTATGAACTATATGACAAAAGTGTATTTAGTGGAGTGGAATATCCTCTAAATGGCAAACTGACAGTCCGAGTGAGGAAGAATGAACAGAGCAACAAAACAGCCGAGCCTCAAACGACACCCACAGTGTTTATCTGCAATTTGTCCGCTATGAATACTAACTCAGCGCTGACATCACTGCCCCGAGCAAGCACTTGTTTGACCACTGACCGCACGCACAACCAGGGCCTTGACCTCCCATTGGTGCAACTTGCAACATATGATACTATCTCACCCAATGAGGTGTGGTTTTGGGAGCGAGCTGCCTGGGGGGTTGGAGGGGTGACATACCACCGCTCACCCTGCCTGTGTGTGTGCGTGCTAATCTGCTTTGTCTGGTTCCATGCACCATCAGCACTCAAGCTTGACCCTTGACCTCTAGCCTCAAATAGTGGGGATCGGGTCAGAAGCCCCCCCCCTCCCCCCGCCCCGCACCTCTCAACACCCAGCTAGACTCCCATTACCAGAGAATTAGAGGTATTTAGATGTGTGGCGTGTATGTAGAGATGTGGGATGCTGAGTGCAGGGAGGGAGGGAGGGAGGGTCAAGATCGAGGAGATGAGAAGCGAGTGAGGAAAAGAGACATGAAGAACAGTGTGTTCCGTACTTTCTTCTCTCTCTTCTCTCCTCTTTCTGATGAGGAGACAAATAGCTATTGTCATCTAAGAGATGCTGGAAAAAGCAGCTCCTCCTTTCGCTCGCGCTCCCTTTGTCTGCCGACTCTGTGTTTGAGAAGACATGACAAAGGCCATTTTCATGCTCTGCGTCTATCTCTGTCACCTCCTCCTCCGCCTCTCTCTCTCTCTCCGCTTTTTCTCCTCTCACTTTTAAACCTCAAGCTGCTCTTTCTCTCACGCTGAGCCTTCCAGCTCTTTGGTCATGCCTTAGCCTTTTCTTTCTCATTCCCATACCATGTCACAGCATCCATCTCTTCTTCAGCGACGTCCAGCCATCTTTCTCCTTTTTTTGTCCTTTCACGGGACACACTCCTTCAGCTCACACCTGTAACTCAACAGTCTCACAATCCATCCCTCCTCCTCTCTCCTCTTTTCCATCAGTTTTTTTTATTTTTCACTCTAAATTCTGCCCCCTTCTCCAGCTCTTAATGTGTTTTTCCTCTCCATATCTGATTATGCGCCTGCTGCCTGTCTTTCGCACCATCCTCCTCTCGCTTTTAGCTGTCACTCAACAACTTTTTTTTTTTTTTTGCCACATAAACATGGACCCAATTTGAACCAGTTGCAAAGAATCCAAATTTCTCTCTTTGAAGAGGGGAGAGTGTTGCAATCCAGAGATTTGGTTGGCTGGAGAGGGAGATGTTCATGGAAAAGCACATTGACAAAAAAAGTATTTCTTGTTCCTTTCTCCTTCCTCCTTCTCTCTCTCTGTCTCTGTCTCTCTGTCTCTCGTTGTCAGCCAGTAGTCTCCAAGGAGTTCCCCTGAAACAAAGGGAGGGATAAAACAGTATTTTTAGACCCTTTTATTTTTCATTACCATAATGATTTGGGCTTTGTAGAATCTTTTCATGTATATTTGACTGTGTGTTTGTGTTTGTGTGTGTGCTCAACAGGGTGTGCAGGATACTTCTTTTGCAGCATTGCCGCTCTCTCCTCTCGGGAGCCCAGAGGTTGAAAAAGAGCGCACACGCGCGCGCGCGCACACACACACACACACACACACACACACACACACACACACTCACACACACTGCAAATCAGTCATACTCATCCCCAGCCGTGCCTCCTGTCTATTTATTCCTCGATTCATCCAATTCTTTATTTATTTTACACGCTGCTTCCTAATGCAAATAGGTTTGTCTGTTCCCTGCCGAACAGCCAAGCAGCATGGGACCCAGTGTTTCTGTGTGTGTGTGTGTGTGTGTGTGTGTGTGTGTGTCTGCACGAGCAAGTAAGTGAATCCTTGTGAATGTGGGTGGATGTGTGAGAGTTTTTATATATATATATATATATTTGTATATATGTATGTATGTGTGTGTGTGTGTGTCTATGTGTATGGCTGTGTCTGTTTGTGTGTGTGTGCATTTGCGTGTGCGTGTGTGTGTGTCTGTGGGACCCAGTGAGTAATAGAGCCAAAGTCCTTATCTGTCACCAGAGAGCTGCCTGGCTCTCTCTCAGCTGTCAATCATCCAGCCCTAGAGACAAACACTCTGCTTCAAACACTATGAGAGGCAGAGAGAGCGAGGACAAGCGAGGGATGAGGTGAAAGAGAGAAAGAGAGAGAGGGAGAGGAGCACGGGGGGGTAGTGGAGCAGGGAAGAGATCGAGGTATAAGAAGACGATGGAAAGAGAGGAGTGCAGCGGGAGGAGGCAGGTGCATGGAGGGTGGAGGAGGGTTGGGTGGGGTGAGTGAAGGACAAAAGAATAAAAGTTGTGATGAAAGTGGAATGAGGATGAAGGAGCGAGGGAGAGGAGGTGTTATTTCAACACCTCTGTTGTGTGTTCTTCAGGCCACGCAGGTAAACGGGGGAATGGAACTTTAAAACACTTCACCTGCATGAATTAGACAGCCCCCTTGAAAATACCCGGGCGACTTTTGAAACAGCCACTCTTTAGAAAATAAAGTGGGATAGAAGTGGTGAGGTACGCACACGGACGTGCTGAAGCACACACCCACACGCCGACTCTCACACACCCTTACACACACATACATACACACACATACACACACATTCTGGCAAAGCTATCAGCACTGAAATATTGGCATGACACACTTCAATATCCTGACTGCAGTGAATAGGATTTTTGATGACCTGGAGGCTTTCACTTTCAGCATGTTTGTGTGTGGTCATATATATGTGTGTGTGTGTGTGTGTGTGTGTGTGATTGAACTTATGTGTGCTTGCAGCAGAGGCAGCCGTCAGCCAGTCCTAGACACTGTCTGTCCTACTTTCACAGACTCGTCCCTCCCTCCCTGACTGTTCACATTCTCTGCTCTTGCGGCAAGCTAACTGTTGATTTTACCGCGGGGGCTCCACAACCCCTGGGTCGAGCCGGTACTGCCGCTCCAGCGCTTTCTCCTAAGCCCTTAAAGCTTCCTTTAGCCAAGATCGGGAGGAGGCGTTTGGGTTGGGGATGTGTGAGTGTGTGCGTGTGTGTGTGTATGTGGGGGGGGGGGGGTGGCTGTAGAGCAAAGGAGGAGAGAGGAAAAAAAAAAACAGAGGGAGCAGCGGAGGGTTTGAACCCCAAATCGCTTCAAGATGCGTTCCACTGGAGTCAGAGTAGCAGGGAGTCAGGGAGTTGGGTAGCGCTGCACAGAGCCTGTGGGGAATGGAATGGAAGCCAGGTTCCCATTTCAGATGGTGGATTAAGCAGTGCAGCAGATACACAGGGCCCCTGTTGGGATACACACAACAGAACACATACATATCCTTAGACTTACACACAGTGTTTCCACCAGTGTTCTGTTAGATCAGCAGCCCTTGGGTCCTAATTTGACCCCCCGCTGGGCCTAAACATCTGTAATTTAAAGAAAACTTATTTTAAAGAGGTTTTTTTTTAATGTTCCATATAATTAGTGAACTCAGTTTGAGGAATAACAGCGCGTAGGCTGCTTGGATGTCATCAGTGTATGAAATCAGCCGCACCATTATTAATGAGATTGTGCTAATACAGGCTGTAGTGGCTTTACTGGTTCAACCCCATTTCCCAGTGTTGGTGCCTCAATGTTGCTGGTTTCTGAATCAAAAGGTTTTAAAGTTGCAAAGCTCTTAATGCCAAAGATGCAACCTGAAGCTCCTGCCGTTTGACATAAATAGGTTCAGTGACGTCACCGCCACACATGAACGTGTCGGGGAATTCACCCGAGACACACGTGCTTTACTCACCACATGAAGCTACGTAGGAATAACTTAATAAGTGCTTATTCACCACAATATCCTCAAAATGTTGTCACTTTTGAAAGAAAACGGCAAAAAGATAAGCAGTACATTTGTCCAAATCTCCAGTACAATCACGCCACTGTAAACGCTCAACAGGTCGCTGAGTGTGTGTTCATTTGCAGCTGGGAATGCTCCCCGAGAGACGCATCATCAGCCTGTTTGACTAATGTTTGTTAAATATTACATTGCCCAGCTTTTTAAAGAAAATTATTGAGCTTATTTTCCCTGAATGAAATTTATGTGTGACCCATTTTTAAGGATTTCCATCTTCAGAAGGAACAAATGCACTTCTGAGTATCACAGACAGGCTAGGCTAGGCCGAGCACGTGGATGTTTTTTAAAAATTTTTTTTTATTTTCAAGGGATTTCTCATCCGTTTAAGTCCACACACAAGTTCACCCACAACTTAAAAAAAAATCCCAGGGGCCCTGCATACTTGGTGGCCCCTTGGGACCACATATGGATTACAGCGCTCTGCTGACATTGTGGCCTGAATTAGCTTGAGTTGAGTCGCCTTTAGCTAAAGTTTCAGCCTCCCTGCACCCTGTGGCCTCTCCGGAGCAAAGTTGAGCCCTCACATACACACAGGAGTGGCCCTCACAGGTCACACATGGGGAGCTGGGGCCCTTGGGAGTACACCTACATGCATGAACGCATGTGAGCAACACACACACATACACACACACACACTTTGAAGGCACTTTTGAAATGTAGGTGACCCACACTGGCAGGTCAGCGCTTCACCGCACTTCTTCACTCCCAGAGGGACGACTATTGGATGGTTTTGTGTGTGTGTGTGTGTGTGTGTGTGTGTGTGTGTGTGTGTGTGTGTGTGTGTGTGAGGGATAGAGCCACTGCATGTGTTCTAACCTTCATTCCTCCACAGACCTCAATGTCCTAATTAAATTAGTGAGGTGGTTGGAGAGAATGAGTTGAAGCTCAAAGTCCTTTCTCACACCAGGTAAAAACACCAGCTGCCACAATCCATGGAAGTGTGTGTGTGTGTGTGTGTGTGTGTGTGTGTGTATTATGTCATTGTAAGCGATACACTTAAACACAATAGACCTCACTGGGAGTTTTATGGTGTCTGAAGCATGTGAGTGTTTGGCGTGTCTCTCAAGGGTGTCTTTTATCCTGTGTGGGAGGGGGCAGCATACGAAGGTGTATCTGTTGGTGGACAGGAAGAGTCGTTTGAAAACACACGCACACACACAGAGGGAGCTGTCAGGACCCGCAGTGCTCTCTCACCACACACCTCCACTCTCGACCACCTTAATGGGACCAATCCAGACCGCTGCAAATCATCCAGAGTACATGCTGAAAACTGGGAGAAGCGAGGGGTCGGAGCGAGGGAGATGGGCTGAAGTTACAGACGCGGGATGAAACGGTGGTTATGGAGCGAGTTCGGGAGAGCTATAGCAATAAGGAAGGAAGTCAAAAGTATGATTTTAGGGTTGCATGACCACCCAGAGGAACGGTTTGGTTTCAATGTGGAACAAAACCAAATGGCTCGGGATAGTAAATGTCTCTGCTGTGGCTTTGTGGCTGTTGGTTTTTGCATGTCATCATATTCACCGTGAGACAGAATCATGAAATACTGCCAACATTAACTTCACTGTCATTTTTGAAAATATTTTAAAAAACAACAACTGTGCAACAATTTAGCCTGTAGCTGTTTCCAACATGATGAACGTTAACAGAAAACATTATTCATTAAAGTCATTTATCAGGAAACAAATGACACATGTCACATTTTCATTGGCTTTAAAAATGGGAGGTTTTGTTGCCTTTTATGGCTGTAAATGTAAAATCTGCAGCCATGTTGGGGATTAGGAATGCACAGACAGATGCACGGCAAGCTGCTGCTCGCTGGGCCTAAATGTTGCGAGCTCATTCCGTCTCAGCAGGCTTGTATGTTGGCTAGCAGCTAGTTAGCATGCTGTCCCATGCTTTGGTTGGACTGTATAAAGAATCCAGTAGGGGACAGGTGTGTTTACGGTGTTTGTATTCCTAGTCTGTCCATCTGCATGTCACATTTCCATCGCTGCCAATCACAGCGCAGGAGGCATTTGACCCAGGGACTGAATACTGATCGCATCCTTTCCCACTGAGGACGCAAGCCAGATGTTAGTGCCTGTTGAAAGGAGTAGATGAGAAGCAAGTTAGGCAACTTATGGCTAAGGACAGCAAAGTTGGGAAGGAGCAAAGGTAGACAGAGGTGGAGAAATGAGACAGAGCAAGCAAAGGGGTGTGTTCAGTGAGAGAATATAGAGCAGAACTCACTTCTAGCAAATGTTTGAGGGAGTCAAAAGAAGCTGTGAACAAAAGTTCTGATATGCAGGAGCAGAAACATGAAAAAAAAAGAAAAGCGGAACAAGAATGCAAATGAGAACGAGATGACGACAAGGGGAGAGGGAGATGTTTGCTTGAGAAAAGTTTCTGTTGACCTGAATATGGCTGCGTTGTTCAGCTTTGTTCAAAGTCTTTCTCCATAGTTGGTTAGTTAGTTTCTCTTTATGGTGGAGCTACAAGTTTCGATGTAACGTGATTCGCTCATCTGCTGCATCGCATCGTATGGAACGAACCGAACGCAGCGGGAGCACAGCGACAAGGCAGATGAAGGTTGTGTGTGTTTATGAGACAGAAATAGTGTGTGTGTGTGTGTGTGTGTGTGTTTGTGTGCTCTTTGCAAATGCCAAAGCATCCAAAAAGGCTGCGTCCCGTATCTATGCTTTGATATGTGGATGATGCCGCCGCATTCTGGACCGCCTGTGTTTCACGACAACAACACAACTATTCGACCAGGGTTCTTCTGCATCTACTTGCTTCCTCCCATGGCTTTCTCGCCTCATCACTCTCTCTTTACCTCAACCTCCTCTCTCTTCTTCCCCTCCCTCCCTCCCTCCCTTCACCATCTCACCACATGGAAACTATTAGCGCTGTTGTCATTTCTCACCACCAACATTCCTGAGGGCTTTGCAGTGCTCGCTGACTTTACATCAACCTTCTGCTCCTCTCTCCTTGTTCACGCTGCTCTTCAAAGTTGGCGTATCGCTCACTCTCTCTCTCTTTTCATGTTCTATTTAACCTGACGACACCGTTTTTTCACGTCTAATTTCCCTTTGAGTCGTTTTAAGGTTGGAAATAGCAACTTGTTCCACTCTGTGACAGTGTCTTTTTATAGAACCTATATGATGTTTGAAACCAAAGATGTTTTTTTGGCTGCTCCAGCAAATGGAAATGTTCTAGGTGGGTTATGTTATGCATCATTTTGTACAAAACTCCCTACAATTCAGCCTGTGGAAACTCCCTCGGATTTTAAATGAAGTGTGATTTGAGTAGTTTGCCTGCACCACGTGAGTTTGTGACAACCACCTGTGGGACAATGCGGTTGTAGAACTTCCCGTGCAGTAAATTGTAAAAATTGCTTTTACGTCCTTTTCTTCAAACAACGCGAAGGATAATTTACGAAACAAAAGTTTCTCAGATGGAAACTTCCCTCCTTCATTGTCCTCCCTTCGTCAATCTCGCATCCATTCCACTGTTTCATCTATAATGGAACTGTTCTGAGGTATCTGGGCCATGCCTTCTAGAGAGACTCAAATTCTCATCAATTTACATTATAAGTCTATTTTTCCTCCTCTCTGTCCCTTTCCGTCCCCGCTCCGTCTCCCTCCATCTCGTACAAATGTATCCCTATCTCTCTTCAGCTCTATACACACAGTCAAAGACCACTTCCACAGTTCTTCTCCAGGGTATATGGTTCTTTAATGAAGACAGTAATAATGATTATGGATATTTAAAACCGTCTGTCTCCCCGTGCGCTCTAATGGAAGCAGAGCTGCAACCTCTACATGCAAAAGGTCCTGTCAGAAGATCCTTTCAAATCACCAAATTATGATCATCGATATTAAACAGATCTGACTGAGAGATGTTGTGCCAAACGCATCCTTTAATTTGATGCTCTCAAATAAAGATATATTACTGAATAATCACGCAAGGACACGAACGGGTTTGTTCATCCCTCAAAGTGTGACTTCACACGCAGCTGCTGCTGATGGAGCGTTTAGTTGGGTGTAAATTGGCTTTAAACACTTTTTTTTTTCCTTTTTTTTTTTTTTTTTTACAAGCATAGATGAGGTCAAGAGAAAAGCACAACACGAGGAACATTTGCAAAACTCCTGAGTGTTTTGTTGTAACGCCATGAGATGCAACGGCGGCGGCGGCGGCGGCAGCAGCAGCAGGGGGAAGATGTAGGTGATACGTCAGGTCGGGTTTGATGGAGCTGCTGTTCTTCAAATACGTGTCAAAGACAGATTGCACGTTAATTGAAGTCATGTTCATATGCTTTCCATACTCACCGCCATATGTTTTACATTACATATACTTGGTGTCTCTGGGCTGCGCGGCATGTATAGGGGTAGTGAGTGCTCCAGCAGCATGCGGGAAAATGATAGCAGCTACAGTCCCTTAGCTGTGTGGCTGCTCTGCAAAAAAATCTCCATCATAGCAAGTGATTTAATCCAGTGCTGCGGCTTGAAATAATATTTTTCTTAAAGAAGCTAAAACAGTCTGTGACTTGAGTGAGATAATTTTACATTTCCCTTGAATAATTTTCCTCATACTAAAAGAGCCATTTTTTATTCCTGCAAAACTTTGAAACTAGTTTAATGGAAAGTCATAAAACCAAAAGAAAGTGCATTGGAAAGTTAATTATGTTGCAAATTGGCTGAAATTTTCACTTGTATCATCTGACGTGAGGTTTAAAGATTATATATGAGCTTGAATTTCAAATGTGTGTGTGTGTGTGTGTGTGAGTGTTTGCTCATTGCGGCCTTCTCTGGAAAGCACCTCTCCACCAAATGAGACCCAGCGGATTTACTTTGGACAGCTACTAGATGGCCTGCAGGTGTTGCGGCTCAGCCTGCATGTGTACGCGCTTGTCCTATGGAGTGTGTTTTCCGACCGTAGCTGATCCGTTTGCCACTCTTTAGTGTGCGTGCCCCCCTGCTGTGCGTCTGACAGTGTGTGTACATTAAAAGTGTGTGTGTGTGTGGGGGGGATCACTCAGAACCCCTGTGTGTGTGATTACGCTGTGTATACCGTGAGATTAGTGCAGACAGCTTTATGCGTAGGACCCTTCATAAATCTGCCCCGCCACAGAGTCGAATACCGCCGTCATTTATTATTCCCTAATAGATTGGTCCTTCGCCGTGTCTCCTTGGCTTCCCGCTCACACCAGGTTGTGGTTAGTTCAAGGACAAAAACCACGGCGAATAGAGAAGGTCAAAGTTGATGTGGAGATTCGAGTAAATCCTCCACGCTGATTTCATTTCAGTTTACTTTGTGCTCGCCGCCAGCCCAGTGTCCTTCCCTCTCCTTCTCGCTTTTCTTTTTTTTTTTTTGCGCTGGGCTTGTATTTCCTTTTTTTTTTTTTTTTTTTTTGCAGCCTGTTCGACATCTTTCTCTCCCTTGTCTGTGTGTCTCTTAGTTGACTTGGCAACATTCAGACCTAAAATTCTCTGTCTATTTTGTCATGTTTCTCTCACGGACACACACTTGTCTGCCCCCTCAATCATACCCCCATGTTTGTATAGACACACATTCACACACACATACACTCTCCCTTGACTCTCCGGCTGGCTGCACCTGTGTGCCCAGCTTTGGTCCAGACATGGCTCGGGTTGCCACTGTGGAATCTGGGAAATGTTGGAACCGTCCAATAGAGCCGCTGACGCCAGGTAGAGCAGGAGGCAACGCGCAGATGGACAAGAGGGGCCTTGCAAAAATGAGTAGTTCCTACGTTGTATGAGCAATTAGATGCTGTTACAAATCATGTTTTGGGGTTTCTATGGGAACTGCGTCAAAAGAGTGAGTAAGAGGGGAATAGGGTGAGAAGCAGGGGGTGAGAGGTTGAGGGTGGGGTCATGGAGGCTGACACTTGAGTCTTCTCGGTTGGTGCGGAGGTCACGCAGGGGCGATGCTTGGTTTGAGAAAATGATGTTTCTGCCTTCATAAAAGAGCCGAGGAGAAGAAAAGAGAGGAAAGCTCACCCCCTCCCCTCCCCCCCATCCCCACCAGCTCTTCCTCCTCCTTCTCCTCTCCCCTACTTGGTGTCACCTCTGCCCCCCCCCAGCCCCTGTAGCCCCCCCCCGCCACAAACACACACACACACACACACACACACACACACACACACACACACACACACACACACACACACACACACACACACACACACTCCATGTTTCAAAGTGTGGCCACATGAATGGCTCTATTGTTTACGCCTGAGAAAAAGGGAAGGAGAGAAAGTGGACAGCAAAAGAGAGGAGGAAGAGTGAGGGAGGACAGTGTCTCTCTCAGAGAGAGATGTTGCCAGAAGAAAAAAAAAAGGAGTGAGGAGAAAGTGTAATGTTGCTCAGGGCTGGTCTGAATATGATTTATTTACATGTGGTCACAGATGAACTCCATAAAGTTTTTCCAAAAGTTCACCTCACCTCACTTCTCCTTCTTGCTGCTCTGCATTTCTCACCTGGAAGTGAGTCCTGGACTGTCATGCCGGCCCTCAAGGAGAATGATGGTACATCAGCTCAGAAGACCTCGCAGAGTGAAGCGCTGCCCGGTGGTGGCGGCACCGCAGAAACCAACCATGATCATTTGTCACAGTGGTCTGGAAATCCCCCGTTCAGCCATATCAAACCAGGACTTGCTGTTATTGAAACTCGTTGTGGGGGTTGTTAGCACCAACAAATACTGGACTTTGCGGGAGGAGACTGGGGATTCAAAGTACTTGCAGACCTGAACTCGCATCACACGGCCCAATTTTCCAGCAGTAAATGTCACATCAGTGAATAACAATAAAATAAAGTCCTCTAAACGACAAAATATGATTCTTTCCGGAAGGAAGTGGTCCTGCCTTGGTGTTGCTTCTGTGGAGCAGATGTCATGAAGGTGGTGTGAAGAGGCCATTTTACAGGTTTCTGTGAGCTTGAGTCGATGTCAACGTGCTGGATGTTGGAATTCAGTGCAGCTTTGTTCCACACAGAAGAGAGACGTTCAGAGATGAATGCCGACTATTTTCCATGATGGTGTAAGGCCTGCCCACCTGCGCGCAGACACGCATGCTAGGTTAACCTGGGTTAACACCATGAGCCTATCAGAAAATTGCATTCTGTTGCAGTAATGTCAGCCTCCATCTTTCTTTTTTTTTATTCCTCCTTTGTTCATTTGTCTTTTGCCCCGGGCACACCTGCTATTAGGACCCGTCCTGATGTGATCTGATCTCAAGTGGACGGCTGAGCGCATTCACTCTTGGATTTAAAATGCTTCACCGAACGCCGATCAGATCTTACCTCCCCACTCTGTATGCAAATATACACCGATATTTACTTCCTGGGATTTAATCAGCATATTGAGAGAGAGAGCGAGAGAGAGCGAACGAGCAGCTGATGGCTGAGAGACATTATCAAGCGTGAGTGAGTGCTTTTCTGTGTCTATAGACTGGAAATTAAAAGCTAAAGCATGAGAATACTAATGATCCAGACCAGGTCTGTTCCTCAGCGTGTTCTTAACAAACCAAACTACCAAAGATGGTTGATCCATCTGTAATAATACATCATGAAGAGCTTTTCACATGAGTAGACATTGCACTAGTGCACCACCCTCCTTGCACTCAACGGCCGTATTTCTGCTTCAGCCAAGCTCATCAGCTGGTGATTCTGTCCATCCGTGTGGCTCAGGACGGCACCTGTGGCCAGAACACCTTCCAACACAGTTTCATGGATCAGATCACGCACTGAGCGTGTGCACACCTGGTGTTGACCACTGGTGATTAGCTCACTCAGGATGTAACAGGACAGCAGGTGTGGACAGGGCCTTTGTTCGGCTTCCATGTTGTCATATTTAGAGCTCTTTTCCTCCAGGGTTCTCTGTCTGCTTCCTTTCTGCTTGCTCACCACGTTTCTTTGTTTCCTCTCTCACTAATTTCTCCTCTCTCTCTCTTTTTTTTTTGTCGAGCGCGCTACCTGCCCAGTGGCATTTTACCTTAACGCACATCCTGTCTGTTTGTGTGTGTGTGTGTGTGTGTGTCTGTGTTTTCACTCTTCCTTTCTGCAGTGCAGTTCGACTGTGACTCAGGTTACCTTCCAGATACGACTCATAGAATGCGTCATGCAGGAAGCAAAAGGTGCTTGTTTTGTATGTGTGTGTGCATGTGTGTCAGTATTCATGTTTAGGGAAAACTAGTGTTTGGATGTGGGTGGATGTGTTTGGACAACCCCTCTGTGTGTAGCAGGAGGGCATTCATATGGGCTTGTGTGTGTGTGTGTGTGTGTGTGTGTGTGTGTGTGTGTGTGTGTGTGTGTGTGTGCGCATGTGTGATCGAAAAGGTTTTGGTTTTTTTTTTATTCTTTTTTGTTTGGGCTTTGCTGCAGATGCCTCAGGAACCACCGCCATGTTTACAGTTCATACTGTATAAATGGTGAGAGTGTACGTGCTCATCCATCGGAGCCCTACAGGAAGGTGAAGAATGTGCGCGCATGTGTTGAGTGAAGCTGAGGGCTCACCTCTCAAGGCTAAGCATCGCCTGATAACCCACAGTGACCTCAGTAATGAGAAGTGGAAAAGCGGCCTCCCAGAGGGCCTCTGTGTCTGCCTCAGCTAACGTCCCTCTGCCGTCGAGCCTGCATTCTACGCCACCGGCCGAACACGGCGCCAGATAAAGCTCAGGTCTCCAGTTACAGTAGTTGTAAGGCTGTTAGCTTGCAGGGCTAAAAAAAATAGATTTAGCCAGCATTAAAGGGAAGACGTCCTTAGATTGTGGCAGGTACAACACGAAAATCCCTCTGTCTCCATGTTTGAAGCTCTAATCATTTGTCAGCCGAAGTCACTCAACTGTGCTTTATCACGGTGTTGCTTTATAACAACTTTGTGCAGCTGAAGCGCTAAACTGGTAAATATCACCTTTACACAAGAGCAGAGCAAAATATCTGTGGTTAACCACATTGGTATGTTTTTGCTTATGTTGATGGTTCATAATGAAAGGGTCGTTTGAAAAAAGTAGGTAACGTTTGAAGTAGAGGCTGAAAGAACGATAATTAGTAAAAATATTAAGGATTTAAATCTAGTTCTCACCACAGCTGTGACTGGAGTCGTGCATGATGTCATCTGGATCACTTTTGCTCAATCTTAATCCATCATGTTGGTCATGTTTTCTAACTGGAACGGGAAGGTATCGTATTACGCGCTGGGGATGATCCAGCTGTCAGAGCCCGGGGCCAGAACCGGTCCACGGATCATTTTGATCCAGCCGCAAACGTCGGTGGCAGGGACACTAAGGTGTGATGACAGAATCTGAGTGAGGATGAACATCTCAACAAAAAGAGAAAAGCTGACACCGAAGTTGGCATTTGAATTAAGAGTGAGCGTTGAGATCTTTTTGTCGCGAGTGTCAGTTGAAAGGAAGCGTGTGTGGCCAACAGAGTGTCTGTCTTTCTGAGGTGTCAGTGACACGGCGTGACGTGTGTTCAGTGGCGTGAAGCTTCATGTCGCTACTGTGGTTATCACCCAGAGGAGGTGGTTACACGCTGATGTTAGCATTTAGCACATTGCTATACCTTAACACAGCCGAACAGGGTTTCAATGCTGCCAAGAAATGAGGAGGGGAGCCACCGCAGGCAGGACCAGAATTGAATACTCCAGTACTTCAGACTTGATACAAGCAGACGATTCTCAGGCAGCACAATTAAGCCTGTTTTGCCTTCAACTTCGTTGCCAGTTCTGCAGGAGAGACTTTTACTGAAAGGGCTCTTTTCTGACGTTAATCACGAAGATCAGCTTACTCGTCACAGTCAGCACTGAGCCTGTGAAAACAGTGCAGGCTTCTCGAGCTTTGGAGAGATTTCTAGTCTCTCTCCGGGGTAAATAGACCTGGTGATGTCATTGTGATGTCATCAGGCTTGTATCGGCTTCATAATAGATCCGCCTGTGTCACCAGATTGTCCTCAGGGAATGTAAAATGCAGGCCTTTTGAAAATGTTGGGATCTGGAAATATTTTTTTGCATGCTATCTTATTTAATCAGTTTCTTACCTTTTAATCCCTCCCTCCCTCCATTCTTTTTTTTTTTTTTTTTACAATCACTGCAAAAAAATTCACGTAATTAGACGAATGTCACATGTTAGGATTTATTGATTTAGTCGTTTCTGAAAGGACATTTATGCAACAAACCTAATAGCTGGGTCTGTTTGTGCTTTGTGGTGGTGTATTGTTTCTTTTTAACGGACAAACAGTTGTCTGACAGCAGAACAGAGAGAATAATTAAGCAGGTTTGAGAGCTGTGACTCCCATGTGTTCCTGTGGATTTGTTGGAAACAGAAAACGAGTCTGAGGTAACCGAAAATGGGCTTCTTAACTCGACATGAATTTGCTTCCTCCCACCTCTACATCAAAGTGTCACTTAACATTCAATGAGAACGCTAACAGTACAGAAAATCCAGCAAATCTCCCTCTTCATTTCAGCTATTAGCACTATAAACACATTAGCTCTCTCCGTCAGTTATTACATGTATTTTAACCTGAGATTAAACCACTATGGATGTAAAACTGGAGGCTTCATGTGAAATATTGCATCAAAATCTGCTCTGGAAAGCCATTAAACAACCAAAACGTTTTAACCAAAGGCAGAATTAAAGACACTGGTTTTCTAAAACCTCATGCACCAGCATAGTTTTCATGGAATTTAATCAGACTTTCCCTTTGAGTGACTTAGAGCTACAATTTTCTCCTGAGATGGCAGGTGTCAAATTGTCATTTAGGGTATAAACAAACAAACAAACTGCACATCCGTCTGATATGAAAGAAGCATACGAGAAGTAGATGATGCTGAGTGACGTTCAGGCAAGGGCAATTAGCAAACTAATTAGCTGTACACACCTATTATCTGGCATTGGCGGCAACGTTCTGCTGATCTGTCACGATATTTGTCTGCGCCGCGGACACGCTTCACTTCTCAATCTCAAATTTTATGAGCGAAAAAAGTTCATCAAGAAAATTAACATCTCTCTGATAAGTTTTTTTCCTCCCTCTGCTGTTTGTGGTAGTTTGACTTTTCTGTTATTTACCTGCACTTATTGTGCACAGATTTGCATGCGTGCAGACTTAAGATTACATGTTTGCATCATTTTTTTTTTTTTTTTTTGTAATTCTCTCTGCAAGTATGGAGATCATAAACATGAGGGGATATTTTCATCTATTTAATTAAGAGCAAAGTTTTCTGAATGAATGAAAATATGATTTTAAATTTTGTCTCCTGGTATTTTTGATGCTGACTCTCTGGAATGGCAGTGGAAAACTAAGCAAAATAAAACTATAGAATTAGTTGTATTAGCTATATTTGCTATGAAAACAGCTGCTGCAAAAAGGGCCTATTGTAACACCACTGGAGCTACATGAAGTTTGACGTTTTAGCAAGAGGGAGAACGACATTCGTGCTTATCAGTTTTATGACGGTGACTGTTGATCTGATCCCAGGGCAGTGAAATGTGCGTCACTCCTCCCTCCTCATCTGTTTGTCCAAATTCCGAGTCGGCATCGAGTGCCTGAGAGTAGCTGTCAAGGCCTGGAGCAGAAGCAGGCTCCGGGGCTCAGAGGAAGAATGAAAAAGTACCTTTCCAGTAGCTTGATCTGTTCACATACTTCACTCTCCGAAGCAGTAACATTTGCAGGCAAAGACGGGGATGCTAACTTCCTTAGCATTAGCTTGTGGTAAAACTTAAATTTACTGTTTGACTTTGTACCCTAAAAATACTGCAGTATGTTGCTTTAAAAGTTTCTTTCTATTTGCCTGAAGTTTACTTTGCATTCAAGTTAAGTTTGGTCTTAAAATGTGTGACATTTTCATAAAATATATCTGAACTAAAGATCTTTTCTGAGGGGTGGTTCAGTGGAAAAAAAGAAATCAACACAAAATGCTTTTTCAATATCTGCATCCTTTTTGGCTTTATGCAGGTATTTATTTTCCCTATGTGGATCATTAACTGGTGGTTAAATTTTTCTTCACTGCTTGGGGTCAGCAAGGGATTGCAGAGCTTATGTGGTAAAACAAATGTGCCTGTGCAGCTGAATATAAAGTAGTGCCTCTGCAAAGGCACCTGTTCCCTGCAAAGGACAGAAAATTAGAAAGACTTAAGAGAAATAAGAGCGGTAAAGAATCTGTCGCTCCTTCAGCATCAAGGACAGGTGGCTTTGATTTAGTTTCTAATGGTGTAGCAGAAAGAAAAAGACTTTAATTAAATGACAAATACAGTGATATACCTGCTTCTTCTTTCCCTTCAGGTTCAGGGATGACAAAGGTTACGTTCTCTATCCTCAAATCGGGGACCGACTGGACCTGATCTGCCCTCCGTTGGACACTGGCAGGTCCACGCCAGAATACGAGTACTACAAGCTCTACCTTGTGTCATCACGGGAACAGGCAGACCGCTGCGAGGTGACAGGGACCCCTAACATCGTGCTGACCTGTGACGAGCCCACCCGCGAGCGTCGCTTCACCATCAAGTTCCAAGAGTTCTCACCCAACCTCTGGGGCCACGAGTTTAAGAGCATGCACGACTACTACATCATCGGTGAGTCGAGGCAGCAGACTGGAGATAAACGGGTGGAGAGTGTGTTTGTGTGTGAGTTTATGGGTGGATGTGATGAACTTTATTGCTGTGTGTGTGTGGGGGGGGGGGGTGAAGGGATGTTGTTATGATTGCATGGCTGATTTTTGATTGTGCCTGAGTGTGTTTGTTTATTTCAGTGATGATGGTGATTGTGCGGGTGTGTTTAGAGTAATTAGGTTTGAGAACTGTGTGATCCGATCTGCAGGCGGATGTAGTAAAGGACGCACGACACTGCAAAAAAAGATCAGCTCAGCGCAGATTTCAGGACTTAAACTCAATCAAACCTTTCTGTAATTACAACCAGAATTAATACAACTAGTTTCACCTTGATGGAAGTGAACAAAACTTGAAAAGTGACCCTCTTTTTTAGAGTAAAATGAAAAAAAGACATTGTTTCCGTTTGCTGTAGCGTGTCCCTGAATTTGTCCTTCTTTGCCACTCGTGTGGGATTTTGTGTTCAGTGAAGAGTGATTGCAGTTTTGTTTTGTTTTAAGGGTGTGTGTGTGTGTGTGTGTGTGTGTGTGTGTGTGTGTGTGTGTGTGTGTGTGTGTGTCATTGCTGTGTCTTTGTCCTGTCCCGCTGCTGTGCTGGCCCCAGGCCTGTTTATTGTTACTGCCAGACTTGCAGTGACCGCAAATGGCGCAGCACAGTTTGTTATGGTTTATTCCAAAGGTTTGTTTGGAGTTAGGCTGTGTGAAGACCCGATGAGGTCATCAAGGCCAGTCAGGCCAAGTGTTTTTATCGGCGAGAGCAATCTGCAAGTAAAGGTCGCGTCAACCGAAACCTGTGGGTTGTTTTTAAATACAGCCGAGTTGAGGAGCCGAGAGCATTCAGCGCTCACAAGTGAAGCAACACAGCATGTTCATGTGCATGTGTGTACACACTCCTGCACACCCACAAGTTTCAGTACAAACACAAGCACTGTTAAAAAAAAACACCAAAAAAAAACACCTCAGGAGTGAGAGAGTGAACAGGAAAGACAAAGCTGTTTGATTCCCATAGCTCTCCGCCCACGCACCTGCGAGCTCTATTCACTCAGGTGTGCAAATGCTCTTTTCACTTCTTTTCATCTGCGGGCGAAAAAAACTAAAAATGATGGAACAAGTAGAGCCAGGAGGAGAAGGAAGCCAGGATAGAGATGGAAAAACGGAACGAGAGAGACGGAAAGACACAAAGAGAATATAAGATCTGTCAAAGTCTGTGAAGTCCCTCGTGTCTCTTTGTGTTCTATATTCGTCGGCTGGTTTCAGGTGTGCTCGGGTTCCGCTATCAGTCCTCAGAGCTGCCGTGAGGGGAGGCACTGGGTGCGTTTCCCCTGCACTCTGCATCCTTATCTGCATACAAGTATTTCTCTCAGATTAGATATGAGTGGGGTGAGCTAGCATGTTGCGCTGCAGTCAGCCACTCTGTGTGTGTGTGTGTGTGTGTGTGTGTGTGTGTGTGTGTGTGTGTGTGTATTGGTATATGCAACCATGCACCAAAATGACACAGGAATTTGGCTCGATAAGAAGGGAGGGAAATTAATGCATTCTGATACCTGATTTAATCACTGACGGAGCCTGAGCAGCCACGCTAATCTGGTGACGGATACCTGAAACGCTCTGATAGCAGGATGAAATACATGCGTGGTTGTGCACGTGGAGGAACACCAAGCTCTAGCTTTGGGTTGAAGACTGTGGCCACTCCTCGAGTCCTGCACCGCAAGGCTGGGTCTCTCTGGGACTCTCGATACCTGCTGTCTTTTCCCCATCAGATGCTCTCTTCATTCTCAACAGTGGCCGCCGGTTTCCACCCAGCAGATGTCTGCCAGGGAATCTGGCACGCGGCACACATGACCGAACCGGGTGTGTGATCTCTGTAAACAGACTGAATGTAAATACAAAATCTGTAGCCGAGGGAGAAAATGTCAGGATAGGTTTTAGTTGGAGTAGCTGTGAGCAGTCACGTTTGAGCAAACCTCGTTGCGTCCACGTAAACGCGCCGTGTGGAGTACAAAAGAGACGGGATGCACTGGCCGAAAGGTGGTAACAACGGCTGTAGTCTGACGATTTACCAAAGCCGTTGTGGTGGTTTTAAACTATTAACTGAGTGTAAACCAGTAACTTTTAAAACAATCCACTCACATTTGTTGACTTTCAGCTCCATGCAAACGTTTCAAGCTGCTATACAGACTCCAAACGGGGATGGATCAAGGAAGTCTGGATAACCTGGCTACATGGGAAACCCTGAAATACTGACTTGCTCCCAGAGGCTATCAGACATTGCCGATGAGTTCTGAAGTTGGCGTGGTCTTTGTGTAAGGAGACCATGCTTGTTTGGTGGGCTTGTCTTGACCAGGTTGTCCTTGTTTGTCATGCAGTCCCTCTAGGAAATGTCCTAAATCCGATCCAAATACCTGGGGATTCTGGCTCCTGTTGTGCAGGTTGTCCAGATCTCTAGTACAGGCCAAGGAGGATAGATGATCCTGTCTGGACTTCTGAACTCTATATTTCTCTGTACGGTCTATGAAAAGCTCTCATTTTATTATCCAGCTTCCCCTTTTTTGCAAAGCCCACCAAAGAAGGGTGTTAAAAACAGGTTATTGATGGGAACTCTCCAATGAACGCCGGCGTTGTCCGTGATAGGCACTTGACGGCGCGTGTTTGACACGTATCACTGTCGGAGCAAACGCGTGAGACAAGAAACCTAACACCAGCAGAACTTGAGGGGCTGGTGTGTTGTCGGTGTGCTGCTAAATTCCTGTTGGCTTGACTCTTTTTACATCAGATTTCAACAGATGCCCCCAATTTGTCATGACGATACAAACACAATCTCTTGATGACTCAGCTTCAAACCTGTTGTTTTGTACTGTATGTTTAAATTATGCATGCCCAGGGGTGGATTTCTCTTCTTCTACACAAATGCTCATTTTATGTTCAGCTTTCTTCATATTTGAGTTTCGTAATGTCTGAATATGGATGACAGTTAAATCCTATAAGCTGGAATATTTATATGTAAAGTCCACCTGTTCCAGGCAAACTGAGAATTACTTACAGTGCGCCAAAGGAAATACACGCAGGAAACACTTTGCCAGATGAAAAACATAAATGCAGCAGGGCGAATGTGGATCTCACTCTCTAGTTTTGAGCACTTCTGTTGTGAAGCTCCACCTGGCAACCAGAGTGTCCAGAGAAAGAAACACCTTTATCTCCACACACACAGACCCAGACCGATCGATTGACAGCTCCAGCCCAATCAATGATGGCTGTAACACTAGGTCACACACACACACACACACACACACACACACACTCACGCACACACACACGCACACACACTCACACCAAAACACATATATATGCACTCACACATTTGCTTTGGGAGGTGAGGGGACAGGGGAGTAGCTTATAGTCGAGAGCATCTGGTTCTGATAACTCATTCAGGGCATGGGTGTATATCCGTGTAGCGAGGTTTTGATTGTTTTAAATAACGCAGGCTTCGCTTACTGGTGCCCGCGTGCACTTGATGAGGCTGTGAGATAATTAATATCGTTCATCTTACAGCTTCTTTATCCCAACTTAGCCAGAATGACCATCTGAGAATGATATTGCACAAACTCTGTGGGCTGCTTCACCCCTGAATAGCTGTTAATGCATGTTTGTGCATGTACGTGAGGACACCGACGTATGCGCAACCCTCAGGGAAATCTTGTTTTAATTAACCTATAACATAGCTTGATTTAATTTGCACACTGCAGACCCAGCGCACATGGAAAGTATACGTGTGGTGCGATTTGTTGGTGGAGCAGCAGGAGGAAGCAAGGCGGCGGAGGTTAATTTCAAAGTTAAAACCATTACAGATTGACTGCAACTTGCTTCGCGTCCTCTGAGTAATCTCTTCCCTTTGCCACAACAGTGCACACTTAACTAAAAACTCTTTATGATGTCATGCTTGTCATAATGTGTGTTGTCATCACCGACAAGTAGTGAGAATGCAAACGTCTTGAGAAAATCCTGCAACTAATCTGAAAAAAAAACAACAATTTCTTATCTGATTTCTTTGTTTTCGGGACTCACTAATGCATTACAGCTGCCATTGCTTAGTAATCAGATTACTTGAATCCCATTAAAAGTGATTCTCTTCTTCCGAGCCCTGGGGAGAGGAGAGAAAGAGTAGGAAAATTGATTAGTTATACTCATTGATTGATGTTTTCATTCATAACAGGAGGTCAGAGTTTATGTAAACCCATTTCCCCGTCACACTCGCTCTCTCGCTCTCTCTGTCCGCTGTGTCTCTCCATCCTTCAGTTTCTGCCCTCTCGTCATCTCTTTCACAATATAAATTCCAACACACACACACACACACACACACACACACACACACACACACATATTCAGTATCAACCCAAAGTGCAGATCAAGCCTTTCACTGCTTTTAATGAATCCTTTGAAAGCAGATGCCAGAGCCTTGTGTAACACACACCCGTTGCATGCATGCTTGCAGAAGCACACACACGTTCAGTAGCTGTGTTTCCTTCAAGGCATTTTGATGCACTTTCTGCTTTTACAAACAGCACAATGCACAACAACCACCTCAAACTAGCGACAAAGTTTTAGCTGGTTTTTGCCCTTTTTTTGAAACGGACCAAATCCACAAAAGAGGAGATGGAAACATCTGATTCCAATGAGCTCTCATACGGGGAGTCTCTGTCTCAGCTGACTGTCCAGCTCGTCTCCCTAGTTATTCCCAAACTTTGTCTTCATCGTCTTAAAAACGGCAACACGTCCGATACTAGCTGGCGTCAAATATCTATTACAGCTAGTTCAGCTGTCAGTCATTCCTCCAGAACTCTCCAGTTCACCTGGTAAATGTCCGTCGACCAAAGCAAGGAGCCGAACTGTTGCATCTCTGGGTTTCCCTCTTCTGTGCTGCCTGTTACTGCCAGTGTGATGTTTCCTTTACCACAGGAAACAACTGTAATTCCCATTTCCTTTTCTGTGGCATTCGTAAAACTCCCTTGACATTTTATGAAAAACTAGAAACTGTGCTCGCGATGTGTGTCTAATGAGAGGGGCAGGACGCCGTGTCCATGCAGGTGATCCACATACGTGAAAAAAAGAGCGGAGTTTGTGTCAAAACTGGTCTTAAACTGCTGATTTTAAAGGGTCAGCGCATCCAAATAAAGGAAAAAAACTGTTTTTCTTACCCATCATTAGTGGTGTGTTGGTACACAGATGTTTGTTCTCATGTTTTTATTGTCTGGGGAATCAAGAGACGACTCAAGATGCTGATAGGAGGGAGATGGGTGAGGGCAATGTGAAAGGCTGATGAAGGGTGAAAGAGAGAGGAGGATGGAGGAAGAAAGATAAACAGAAGAGGACGACAGCGGGCAGAGATGGAGTTTGTCTTGGTGTGTGTCGATGATGTGAATGAGATGTGAGTGTGCGTTGACACACAGACACGACGCTTCTCATCTGCAGGGTGACGCTCAACTCGATGCGGTCACTTTCAATCACAGCTCCTCCTGTCAGGGGAACGGCGACACACACACACATGAATAAATGCACACACAAGCAAGCAAGTAAGCACACACATACATGTTTAAAGACCCCTGCCGCCATTTTTGGACCGACACAGGACAGCACTGAATAATGGCAGCCTCCTAGTCAACATAAATATAACCTCATATGAGAGAAATTTCTTTGGCCAACCCCAACCACACATACACACACTCACACACACGTGCACACACACACACATGCACACAAACGTCTGCAGTCTTTCTTGACGCCCGCATTAACATATGCATGCTCACATCGTCATACACAGGGGCATTCACATGAATATATGCACTCACACACACTTTGGCGCACAAGCAACCTTGTGGTTGTAAACACACTCAAAATAGCACGAACACACACACACACACGTATACACATGCATATACACGCGCGCGCGCACACTCTCTCTCTCTCTCACACACATACACACACACACACACAGATGTGTAGTACTGATGGGTCAGTCACTGGGACTGCAGTGTTGTTGTTGCATACAGAGACAGATGGTGGAGTGTGTGTGTTTGTGTGCAAAGAATGCAGGTATCTGTTTTGTGATGCGGCTTGTGTGTGTATGTGTGTGTGTGTGTTGGCATATGTATGGAACCTACATACGATGGACATGAATGCAGTTTCTATGTGTGCACATCAATGACTCCCAGTGGTGTGTTTATGGAGCAGGGCCCCCGGGGCTTTGTGGAAAGCCTGGTGCTCGCTGTCGCACAATGGCAGAGATAAACAACCCCCCCCCCCCCCCGCTAATATGAATAATAGAAGAGCTGCCTGGATCCTCGAACCTAGCACACCTAGAAGAAGAGCTCTCCCTGTTTGCCTGTGTGTCTATGAGTTTTTGGAGAAAGTCGATGATGTGTCTGTGGGTGTTTGTGCCTGCATGGTTGTCATTTGCACTCTCTTCCTGCAAACTTTATTTTCCTTCCTGTTGACAGGTTATTGTTTCCCTCTTCTCTGTTGGTATTTTCTTGTTGGTCTCTTTTCCTTTTCATTCTTATTATTTGTGAGTTTACTGTGCATATATTTATACGTATGTTCAGGAATGTGTGTGTCACACTGCCAGCCTGGAATGACAGCTTCGGCGTCGTAAAACTCCCGACGAGGTGGGGTTAGTGTGTTGTGAGTGTGTGTGGTCCAATTGTTTGACAGCACAGACCAGCGCGGTGCGTGCAGACAGCAATGTCAAAGAGTTCAATAATGCAGAGGTCCTCACTGGTTTATTTATCAGGGTTAAGCTGAAATAAATGACACAGAATCCCAGAGACGGGAGAGGGAGAAAAATGGTGAGCGACAGATGAAGAGAGAGAAAGATGGGGAGCGACAGCGAGTGCAGTAAACGAGAGTGAAAAGACAATAGAGGAGAGGAAGCGGGGAGAAACGCTGCACTGCAGCCTAAATGAGCTGCACCTCTCCACCACTCTGCGTTAGTTTATGATTTTCTGTGTGCATGCGTGCATGGTTCTGTGTGTGTGTGTGTGTGTGTGTGTGTGTGTGTGTACGGTTTCTCAAGTTTATTTGTGACTGCAGATAAAAATACTGAGGGATTCAAGTAGAAGATGAGTGGAGGGAGGGGCAGGATGGAGAGCAGGGTGGGAGAGGTGGGGAATCCAGGGAGTCTGAGGAATCCATACCTGCTGAATATTTGATCAGGTTTAAGCCCTCAGATTTGAGCCGCCTTCCAGGCTGAAGCAGCCACAGGCCTGGGGGAGAGACGGGGGAGAGACAGGGTGGGGGGGGGGGCGCAGGACAGAGAGAGAGAAGCAGGATGACCATAGTGAGGGATTTGAGGCAAAAAGTGGCGTCTGCTTTTTGCACCCAAATGGCAACATCCATCCATCAAAGACGGATCGTGCATTACAACTCTTATATCTTGATGCTGCTGCACTGAACGGGACAGACATCATCCCTGACTGGTCGCTACACTCCCAAACCCCTGCGGGAACACGTCCCTCTGTCTTGTCAAACATCTGAAACATGTAACATGCTAACATGAAACACATACACAGTGTGAGGTTGATCCAAGTGTTTGTGATGGCAGGGGGAAGTGTAATTACCCTGCGAACTGCATCCTATCTCATGAGCATTTGTCTCTATAGGTACACCAATTAAAATCAGCCTCAATTTGATCTTCACAAACTGATTCAGACATGATGACACACACACACACACACGCACACACACACACACACACACACACACACACACACACACACACACACACACACACACACGATTCTTCAGCTCCAAGTGACTGCCTGAACCAAGTCTTAACCCTCGAGCAGCCAGTTTCAATCTGTGGCGTTTCGCATTTACGCGCCCCAGCCCGTCGACCTCACAAGTACAGAGCTGTTGGTTTTTTGGATCTCGCAGATGTCGTTAAAAAGACCCTCTCAAGGAGAAAAGGAGGAGCGATCTTGTTATTTTATGCAGCGTAGAGACAAACGAACGAGATCTCCAGTCAGACTGCTTGTTCTCATGGTGTGTGTGCGCTCTCGACATTTTTGTAGTTCATGCAGCAGAGAGTTCTGTGACCGTTGGCTGAGGTATGTTTCTGATATTTCGATAGCTTCCACCAGTGACTTCCTGTTCTCCAGGAAAATGCTTGGTTGTGGGAAAGCCCGCTGTAGGGATGCGATGCTATGTGAGGGAGAACTCAAGCCTCTCTTCTAATTATATGCTTTCAGTGTAATAAATAAAAGAAATCCAGACTTACTGCACAGCCACTTCTACACACTTTATTTAGCTCGGCAGCTTTGGTGGGTACATCTTCATCATGATAAATGATGAGGAATCCAACACATTAATCTCGCTTGATGAAGAGTTCTCGTGTCCACACACCTCATGTGTCCTGTGACTTAATGGTGCGGAAAAATCCATGGAACTTTTAAACAGTTAGTTTTCTCCAGCACAAATGACAAATAGGGGTTCTTTAGAGCAGAACTTCCCCTTCCAAGCCGCCATGAATCTTACTGTAAACGTCATGACACACCAGTAATATTGTTTGGCACAATTTTATTTTATTCTTTTTTCACTTTCACTCTGCTCAGGCTTTTACATTTGTTGTAGCTCTCAGGGGACACCCACCAGCGTTTGCTGGGAGCCAACCCGCCGCCGACGACTATTTTTGAGGTGGACCTGAGACTGCTTTTTTAGCTTGCAACACATTTTTCACACTCCGCCAAACACATCGAATTCTTGAGGCCTCTGTTAAACTCTCATGTGTGAAAATAGCCTCAAATAAAGTGCAAAAGTGGAAAATGGAATAAAAAAGGCCAGCAGGGGATTGGGGCAATGGATCCAAATGATTTCCTCTCTTGAGTACGTCTGCATGTCTCAATTGATAAGAAAAGACTAGAAAAGATTATTTAAAAAAAAAACTAGAAATCAGTTGAAGGATTTAAAGTGATTAAGCCAGAGATGCCCCAGCGACTGGTTTACGTCTTAATCATGTACATTAGCGAATCAGCGGGAGGCCACTGTAAACCTGGAGAGTGTTGCGTGTTGACATCTATATTACATGATACAAATGAGGCCATTTTTGGTAAAGATAATAGAGGAAAGGAGAGGGACAAGGATGAGCTGATGTAAAGTGACACTGGGAGAGAGCGAAGGATTATTTGGACAAGAAAAAGAGGAGCGAGAGAGAGGGGAGAGAAAGGAAAGGGGAAAAGATGAGAGAGAGAGAAAAAAAGATGTGTACGGAGTGTGAGTAAGAGAAAGTGACAGATCGCCTGGCCGATTTAGGTCAGCAATCAGAGCTGAGCTACTGTCTCTGAGATAGTGTGTGTTCTGGTGCATGTGTGTGTGTGTGTGTGTGTGTGTGTGTGATATTTGTCTGTATGTGTGGAAAGCAGTTTATTAGAGTGTGTGTGTATGTGTGTGTGTGCGCGTGTGTGTTTGTGTGTAGTTGTGTTGGTGGGCGTTGATTGCGTGAGTGAATGAATGTGAATAAGTCTATCCTGTTAAAGGTCACGAAGAAGAATCCCTCCCTAATTGGATTGGGCCTGGTTAACATTGTATGATTCATTTAACCTTCCTACACTGTCTGTTTGTCTCACTCACACACACACACACACACACACACACACACACACACACACACACACACACACACACATGCACGCACAAACTTTTCTCATTCCCCATCACAGCTTGACAGACAAAGGCGTCATTGTGCTGCTGCCTTCTGCTTCAGGAAACTTTTGCAGATGGAGGTGTCCCCCCAGCAGTCAGACATGGGGGGGGGGCGTAAAACAAGCGCACCTCTCAGCTGACCTCTGCCATCTCCTACAAGCATTAGCCTGCTAATATAGCATTTGATTTAGTGTCCAGGTTCACGCAAACATGACCTCTGATCAACAGAGAGAGCAGATTTACACAGACAGATCAACAACACACAGCACATAGACATAATGTATGTTGGTGTGCGCGTGCGTGCGCACACACACACACACACACACGCAAACACACACATTGAAAAACGAGCCTGTACTTGATGAACCATCTGTTTTTTTTTTTCTTAATCAAACCAAAAAATGTTAGGAAATGTGCTGATTTTCCATCTTTTGCCGGAGCAAGTACACATTTATATCAGTTTATGAGCAACATGATAAAGTGCAGAGATCAGTGCTTTGGCGTTTGCTATCAGATTTACACAAGAAAAAATAATTTTGCGCCTTCATGCACGAGTCAAAGGATGAAATCAGAAAATGAAAACACAAGGTTATCACATCAGATCATGAGCAAATCAACTGGGGTTTTTTTGTCATTTTGGATAAATTTCATCAGATTGTCCCGAATTTTCTTCACTAAAACAGAATACAAAACACATTTTTAGCAGCTTTGCAACGTTAAATTTGCCTGTCATGAAAAAACAAATATCAGATACCTCCTTCCCTGCTGAGGGGCCTTTGAGCAAGACTGTGTGTCATTACAAAGAACAAAAACACTAGAATCAATGTTCAGTTTAGCATAGCAGCTAACCCCAAAAAAAATCACACTAAAAGTTATTCCATGACACAGAATAGAGCCGATGTAAAACTACGGTTCCGACACCATCAAAAAACGAGGACAGGCAGTAGCGTGGGTTTGTTAGCTTTTACGTGGTGTGTAGGAAGACGGCGACGTAAGCAGTAGTACTAGGTTGAATCCATTAAAGAAGCTCTGCAAATGTTAGCGTGTCAGGGGTTTATAAATCTCAGCGTCCCGTGATAGACAGCATCCAAAAACTAAAGAGAACGAAAGGATGTTTTCAGATGAATAATACCTCCATAATCTCCTTCATGGTGCAGAGGAAAGGGAGGAGGGGGAGGAGGAGGAGGGAAGAAAGTGTAAGAAACAGGGAAAAGAGAAGACTTGAAGCGTGGAGGAATAAAGTGAAGGGGGGGGCAGCGGTCAGCTGCGTACAGGATGATGAAAGGATTTTTGTTTGCTGTGAGGAGACAGTAGAAAAAGACAGTGTTGACACTCAGTGGAGCAAGAGGGCCCGCAGCTCAAAGACACAAGGACAAACAATCAGCCACAAATCCTTTTTAACCACCATTTAAGCAGCCCTAATTACCCCCCCCCAAAAGAACCCAAAAACCCTCCACAAAGAACGGCATTATCATGGGGTGTTCGTGCACACACACACGCGTGCACGTGTACTCCACTTGTTTATTGAAGAGAGATTCATTAGCGGACTGGCTGTGTACTTGTTCTCCGCTAATCGGCATTGTTGTGAGATACTTTGGGTGCATTTCACAAATACAACCAGGCATTATTTTGCCCCCCCCCCCCAAGATCTGCCCACACAATCCCACTCCACCCTTACAGGCCACAGGATCTCCACCTCTCATTTTCTCAGCCTGATGTATTTCGCCGTGCTGTCAACTTTTGAGCCAATAAACTCTTAACGTGATGCATGTTGTCCACTTCCCGCGGCCAAAGGTGCTCCGCGGTTTTAGAACGTGTCAGAAAAATCTCAGCCAGAAGAGCAGGGAAGAGGAGGAAGGAGTAGAACTCGTGGTTCTGATGTTCTCAGGTTCTCTTTCTGGCCGGTGGATGCCCAGATGGGTCTAAACCTGGCCTCAAGTGGGTATCAGGGCCGTGAATGTCACAAGGAGCGGAGCAAGCGATTTAGGAAAGAGTTCCCAAGTAGTCGCTGTGGTTGATATTAATCCTCCTGGGGTGGGGGGTGGGGTGGGGGGGGCATTATGGTCCATATTAGTACCACACATCTGCTGCTGCTGTATGCGCTGATTATATATTGATGAGGCAGGGGGGCTGGATAATTGAAAAGCCTCATCACGAAGGGGAGCGCTTGGTCTCCACTTCAGACTACCTCAAGTGAGGAGTGTGTGTGTGTGTGTGTGTGTTTGTATGTGTGTGTGTGTGTGTATGGGGGGGCTGGAGCTAGTTTCCCACTTTTGTGTGTGTGTGTGTGGGGGGGGGGGCTGGAGCTAGTTTGCCACTTTTGTTTGTGTGTGTGTGTGTTTGTCTGTGTGTGTAATACCCTTTTGTATGCCTGTACCCACCCCCAGGTTCCTGCCTTTAGATCCAGAGCCTTACCACAGCTCCAGCCCTGCTAACCAGTGGCTTAATATATGCAATTAAGAAGCTAATTAGAGTAATTAATTCAGCCAGGGCTGGGGCCCAGCCTGGCCCCTATTCACAGCTTTGGAACTGCCATAATCCTCCACACACACACACACACACACACACACACACACACACACACACACACACACACACACACACACACACACACACACACACAAATTATAACACACACTCAGACAGTGCTATGCTCTCTCATTATGAGTTGGGTCTTTGTCTGCTGTGTGTGCGTGCATATGCTTGTGTGTATGTGTGCGTACATATTCTCGTGTGTGTGTGTTTGTGTGTGTGTTTGTCTGTGTGTGTGTGTGTGTGTGTGTGAGATGCCACAGAAGTCGGAGATGAAGAAAAGGGCGTAAATAAAGACAGAGAGAAAGTGAGGCAGTTAGTCTGGTGTAATGAGTGAAAACAGTGAACTAATTCATTGGCACCTCAGTCTGGATCAGTTGCTCTCTTGGTGGCGCTGCAATAGAAGGAGCCCGTTGTGACCCGTAGCATCTTAGCTCGTCAGCGGAGGCTGGACTGCGGCGGCTCGTCTGCAGCTTCTGGAGGGCAGCCGGCTGGGAGGAGAGATCAGGTTTAATGGAGAATGGCCAGCTCGTTTTATTGGTTTAACCTTTATTTATCCAGGTTTGTCCCTTCTTCAGGATTTAAGAACTGCTACATGCATGACCTTGCCAAGAAAGCACTATTACATTATTGCAGGTCCATTTTCAAAATTATTTAAAGCTTTCATTAAAAGGAAAGTCCCACTTTTCTTTTATTTTACAGTATAAAAATTTCAAACAGGTTAGTTTGTTAGTCTCCAGTGATTCACATGCATGCCATAAACCTTTGATACCTGCATTTGGCCCAGTTTTTTTTAGCCATAAAGATCGCCAAGTATTTACAGGTTTGTTATTTTTGGAGTATAATTAAGAAATGTGTGATGAATTGAAGATTAGAGCAACAGGACAGATTTACAACACTTGGCGCGTACAGTTTTAAACGGATTACTGATAAAGTAATCAAAGAAGTTTTGGCGGCAGCGCTGGGAAAGAAAAAGGTTGTGCAACCAGCAAATATGACACCGAGTGACAGATTAGTCATAGTTTATTTTGGACCGGCGTATTATATGAGATGCTAACGTGATTCTGTCTATTTGCTGGGATTTGCTGTACCTTTTCTTTTTATATATATATATATTTTTTTCTTTTTCATCACCAAACACTCCTGTGAAACTGATATATTTAGCTAAGCACCCTTCTTTGAAGACGCTGAAGTGCGCTCTTATTGCTCCCTGAGTGCTGAGAACACATCGCACTTCTATCAATACTTACATTTCCACCAAATCAGCTCTTGTTATGTGAGGTTTGTCAGTCAGTCGGGGGGAAAATGTCTCCCATCCGTCATGTTTTGGCATGCTGGGACTGTTTTTTTTTTTCTTTTTTTAAACCACGCTTTTAAAAGAGCTGCTCGTAGTCCTTGGAGGTAAGAGTGGTGGGCTTTTGATCCTACGGGAGCTGTGTGTGCTGTTCAGTAATATATGTGAGTGGCACGTTCAGAATATGAATTTGCCGGAGCTGTTTTCTTTTTAAAATTTTTTTTTTTACAGAAGAACCTCAAACTTGACCTGTTAAAAGTTCCACTTCTCTGTCTCTCCTCCTGTGTCTCTGACATATTCTCTGTCACTGTCCCTCTGTCTGCAGCTCTCTGCTCTTATTACTCTTTTATATGCTCTCTGTCTCTTCCGTCTCTCTCTCTCTCTCTGTCTCTTGCCTTCTTAAACTCGACAGCAGCATTAAAAAAAGGAGCAGCGCAGAGATACATGCATTCCGTTTGCTATCAGGTATACTGAGGGGGAAAAAAAATACTTTCCCACCTGCAAATTTCCCCATGCATGAGTCGAAAGATGAAATCAGAAAATGAAAGCTATAGGTTTGCACATTCAGACAAAATGAGAATTCATAATCAGATCGTGAGCAAATCCCCCCTTCGTTTTAAAGACAGCGCTTCACATTTCTACTTAATTCTCTCCACCAAGTCATGATGTCATAACCATTTCTTTTAGAGGCCTTATAACGTACAGATTTGTCCTCATGCTAGCATAGGGTCTTTGAGCAAGATTACATCTCATTTCAGGGTACAAAACATTCGAATCGATACTGCATTATATTTTCATGGAGGCGTTTCGCCGTTGTGTTTGTTGGGTTGATGAACGCAAACTCCCTCAAGACACTTCGATCGGATGCACGGATCAAACTTGTGACCTTTTACTTTAAGGCTCAGTGACTCAACGTCAAGCCGATTCCCACAATCCTGTGAAATATTTATGACAGACTAACGCTGTGCTGAACTTCAGGTTGATTTACACTTACAGTTGTTGCGCGGGGTTTGTTTTTAATCTGCCTTGACAGACTTTGGTATTTGGCAGCGTCAGAAGAACGATCATATCTGTTAATAAAACTTGTTGAACTTGAATATGAAGGCGTCAGAAAGCAACAGACGGGTATCTTTCAGTTGTCAGAAATACCAAATAGACAAGAACGCAAACAAACCTCAGGTTAACCTTGTAATAATGAATAACACACAGACACAGACACAGACACAGACACACACACACACACACACACACACACACACACACACACACACACACACACACACACACACACACAGGTTTTTCCAGCCCTGAACACCAGACATCTGTGGATGATTTCACTTGAGTAAACCTGGAGATTAGACGCTAAAACACACATTTAGGGAGGAGATGCATCAAAAAACACACGTGTCAACCTCTTGACGTACAAATAAGACTTTTACACAAACATCCTTCTAACCTGAAGACAGACTGATCTGTGTGCACAGACAAATACACTTCTGAAAAGAAGTGAGAGAGAATGCAAACACACACACACACACACACACACACACACACACATATGAATACACACATTAAAAAGAGGCAGATTCCTATATAGCTGAGTACACAGCTCCTAGCAGGCTGCTTTAATCATGGAGGAGCTAAACAAACACAACTGTCATCAGTCTCATTTTCTTATGACACACATGTAAACACACACACACACACACACACACACACACACACACACTCATAAACAGTATATAATTACTGCATGCTTTTTGCTGTCCATCATTTTACCCTTCATTTTTCACCCTTCTTCTTTCCACTTTCTCTCTCTCTCCAATTTCTCCCTCAAGCAGTATGCAGGCACAGATGTCAAGATGTATTATTTCGGCTGGCTGGCTCTCATGTTCTGTGAATGTGTGTGTGTGTGTGTGTGTGTGTGTGTGTGTGTGTTCCCTGCTTTCCTCTTTTGGAAACAGTAATGGTGGTAAGAGAAAAGCAGGCTGTACTGTTGAAGATTAGCAACAACATTTTAGAGTCACACTGTATACGCTCTCATAAGCTTAAGCATACAACATAATACACACACACACCAGAATGTATCCCAGTCATGGTTCAAGGACATTTAAGGCACACACACACACACACACACACACACACACACACACACACACACACACACACACACACACACACACACTGGCACACATTGTACCAAATGTGTGTTGATCCATTAGGAGGACCTACATGCTCGTCAGGATTGTGTTATAGCTGAGTCTTGGCTGGTGCATTTAAACACTAAAACTGAGCCAGGTTTTAAAGTGCTTCTGTGTGTGTGTGTGTGTGTGTGTGTGTGTGTGTGTGTGTGTGTGTGTGTGTGTGTGTGTGTGTGTGTGTGTGTGTGGACACAGTGTGACATAGCCGCTGGTTGAAAGATTGGCATGCAAAGAGAGAGGGAATTTTTGAGGGAGAAAGAAAAGAGCGACTGTTTTCTGCGTTTCTTGATCTGTGAGTTGGAACCTAAAATGGACGGTGGGGAGCTTTATTGTGGAATAATAATAGTATTAGTGAAATTAAGCAGCAGCAACAGCAGCAGCAGTAGTGGAGGGTTGAGGTGTGTCTGTGTATGTAACAATGCCGCTTTATATGAGGAACAGGGTTTTATTTAAAGAGCACAGGCCCATTAGTCAGTGTGAGGACTTTGAAACTGCCCCTGAAGCAGCCAGCTTGTCTTCAATTTAACTAAAGCCAAAGCAGCATTTTACATTTATTGGAAAATTAAATAGAAAACTATTAAAGAGTGAAGGGGACAAGAACGAGACTGCCTCCCTTCCAGCTGACCAGCTCTTTAGAGGCGAGTGCATCCACTGGAGCACAGCGGCGACTTTACAATACATTACAATGTACCAGGGTGGCAGCAGAGACAGTTCCACTAGAGCTAAGTGGAAAATGTTGTAATTTGGGTGAACTGGCCCACAACAGAGAATGTACTTTATGCCATTATTGTACATGACTGAGTTCGCCCACCCAAACTCCAACCGTGTTTAATTTCAAAGGATTTTAGTTATTGCTCTTTATCTGCCACTAAATCAACATTTTTCCAGTGTTTAAGTGTAATCTGTTTCCCTCGACCTGTCAAGCCAACGGCAGAGTGCAGCCAAGGGTTCTGGCAGCCGAGCTTAATGATGTATAATGTAGATTAGCTGGCTGTTGTTAAATAGTTCAGTAACATCTTAAATAAAGTTTCTCTTAATGGCAAATCCAATTGTTTCAAAGGTCTTTCCTATAAGTCCAGTCACGCCGTTGCAATGGGCAGGACGCAAACTCTTTATCACCATAGACTTTAGACAGAATTAATTAGGGCTCGTGTTTGTGTGTTACAGCAGGAGATAAAAGATCCTTCCAGGTATGCATGTATTAGATGCTGGACCTCAAAGCTGCTGTCAGGCTCATTAAAATGTTTGATTGGGTTGTTGTTTTTGTGCATGTTCTTCATTGATTGCACCATTTATCACACGTAGAAACAAACACGCTTCTTCAAACAAGAAAAACAGCAGGAGGAAGCCTCGATGCAGCACAACAATCTATACTGATGTTTAAAGGCAAACTGGCTGTATCATTAAAAGTAACGAGTCAACTTCCCTCCACGTGGCCTGCACCCACAGCTCCTCGCCAGCGTCTAGACGCTTCCTCCAACGCGGGGGTATACTTTTAGTTTTGTAGACCCCGATCAACAATTCCTAACCATCCGAAACCAACACAGTCCGCCGGCAGTGTTCATCAGGGTGATACGATTTCAATTCTGAATCAGAAATCAATGAGCAAATCCATTTTGACTGTCCACAGTGTTTACTCCGCCCACATGAAGGGAAACATGTCAGACTCCCAGCTGTGATGACATCAGCACTGACCTCAGGACTGGCCGTCCTGTCTCTGTGGGCTCAGCGTCCTGCAACTCTGTCACCAGATATCCTGTACTAACGTCCACACGTTTGGAGTCAACATCTGTTCCATTTTTTCCCCTCATTTTCGAGTGATTAAGAAGCCTCGTCGCCACCAGCGGAGGTTAAGCGTGGAAGCAATGACCTGAGTGCCTTTTCTTTCTGTTTTTTGAGCAAACCTTGTTTTTGGGTTGCACGAGTTAGAAAAAAAAACAACCTCCCTTGCACCGTCAGTAGACCGCACAGTTTTATCTAAAACCATGTTTCTTACCATGAAAGGGTCAGAACAAATGACTTGGCTGGCAGTTTTTGTCCTTTCTGAGTGTCTCTCCTGGAGTTCATTAAAAACCTTAATTAGACTGACAGTTATGTGTAATTACAATCTTTAAGATGCACAGCTCCTGTGCCATCCTGCAGACCCACTCCTTCACTGCCTGCTTCCAAAGCTCTCATAAATGTTTGGGTGTATTTAGCAGCCCAACCTCCTGGATGCTGCCCGTGACCCAGAAAGGTGTGACATTTATAAGGCCCCTTTATCTAACACCTCCTGCCTCCCATTGATTCTGCCTTTCCCTCTGTCTTTATCTCACGTTTTCACCCTCACTTCTTCCTCTTCCCTCACACCCTTCTGCTTCCCTTCTTCTTAATTTAGAAACCCCTCCCCTCTCTCCTCCGCCATCTTCCCACTTGCCTTCACTTTCTTTCTCTCCTGCTACGTGTCACAGATCGCTGTCACATTCGTCCCTTCAGACCGTTGACCCAATTCCCTCTTTTTTTTTTGCATCTTTCCTTGCTTCCTTTTCCACCAGACTTTTGTCCTTCAACCCAATAGCTTCTCCCCTTCCTCAGTCTCCCATTTCCCATTTTACCAAAAGGAACATAACCTACATATCAAAAGTTTGACCGCCTGTCCTTCACAGAGGTTTAATATCATCTCAGAATAACTTGGCCTGTGATACTTATGCAAGATGTTGTTTCATTTTTGTCCTTTTTCCTCATTGATGTTATTAAAAACGATAATAGGCGGTGTTGTCCGCCGGTTTGATGGACATAACGCACTTCAAAGTGTCAGTTTCAAACAGTTATTTCAGCTGTCACGCGTCAGAGGAAACAATGAATCCTGGGATTTGTTTTTGATTCTAAAAGAGGTACAGAATAATATTACAAAATACCAGCCAGTAAATGAATCCAAAAATAGTTGAACAAGCTGCGAGAGTCAAACTGTATTCTCAGAGCTCCCTAAACAATATTATGCCAAATTTTGCAACAATATCTCCATCGTCTAGAAGTCACCACTCGCAACAAAGTTGACTCAAAGTCACTTATATTAAAAAAATCTGACAGCTCTTTGTCCCAACTGGAAGTTCTGACTTCTAATAGATGCAGTGTTTCATCAGTTTGTTGTTCTTGTCGAAGGCTTCATATCCTGTGGCAGCGCGGGACACACGCGGCGAGGGTCGCCTCCTCCACGTCTTGAGCGTCTTGTGGCTTGCTGCCAACGCTGTAATCCTGCAATGACAGACAATGTCACAGTTCTGCCTGAGAGGAAGCCCCTTACAAAGAGTTGGACGGCAGGAAGGCGGCAAACATAAAGGCAATAATTGAAAGGAGAGCGAGAGGAATATGTTGTAGAGGTGGGAACGCTGGAGCTACTGGAGGAGAGACTGATTGCTGCGACAGACGGATTTTTTTCTCCCCCCCCCCCCCCCGCCTCCTGTGTGATGAAAGTGTGACAAAGTGACAGGAGATGTGAAAGTGGAAGTTAGGCGTCTCCTGTTTTCCTCTTCACTGCACTGACTTCAGGCGTAAATTGAAACAGTATATCAGACTAATGTGAGCTTTTATTTAGAGATGGTGTGTAGTCCTGTGTGTGTGTGTGTGTGTGTGTGTGTGAGTACATGGGTTGCCTTTATTGGATGTCATGGATAAAGAGTAGAAGGGCAAATGGATGGATGGATGGATGAATTAATGCAGGAGAAGGAGACGTCCCATCCGTGCCGTAAGTCAGAGCCGCGCTATCCTGCTACCTGTGCTGCGTCAACCCCCTCCAACTGGTTCTGGAAGCAGGTGTAGGAGAGTGAGGTCACGAGAGCCAACCCCCAAACATGGCAGAGCAGAAAAAAAAAAACCCCATCTGATGGAAATGGGATGTGACAGGTTCTCAGTGAGCTTCATTTTTGTTAATTCAGTGTTGAGACACAAACAGCACAGCAACATCTGTACATCTAAAATCATCACTGCTGATCAAAACACTTGAAGGCTGCGCAAGTATCAAAAAGTGCTAATGGCTTCTTTAAATGTCAGGAGACAGCAACTGTTCTGCCACACATGGGAGGGAGTGTGTCTTGTTTACTTCACAAATTTCCTCTTCAGAACATCGTGTATATTCCTTTCTCCCTGCCGACAACATTACAGTACACAGGGAGAGACTTCGCCGAGGTTCTTTATGCAACAAAAAGAAGCCAGAAAGGAAGAAGGAGTAAAAGAGTAAGTGATGGACTTGGCTAGTTTAACCCAGATCCAGGACGCCGTGGGAGGAGTGGACAACCAGAGGTGTTTCGTTTTTATTCTGGGAGCGGCTTGGGAATAAGAGAGGCTGGGAAAAAAAAACACACGAACAAAAAGCAGGAGAGACAGCGGGGAGGAACGATGAGGGCTGGCGCTGACCCATTTCTCCAGGCCTCCAATCTAGTGGCTGATATAATGGAGAAAGAACGGCTACCCACGTGCACACGCAAACCGTACGATGGACACGCACGGACAGACACCGGCAGACAAGGACAAACACACACACACACACACACACACACACACACACACACACACACACACACAGATTCATGACTGCGTGGCTACGCTGGCTTCACCTCAGCCGGCACTGGAAAATATCCCAGTCAAACGCGACCGTGAACTCCGCCAGCCGTCTCCGTTACCTCAGCCTCCTTTTCTGCGGCCCTGCCGGCGCTGGGAGTGCGTTACATACTGAGCTGCATCTTAAAAGGCTTTGCATGCCTTTTTAAAAGCCTTGGGAAAATAAATCAGTGCAGTAGAAGTCACTCAGGGATTCACTGATAAGTAGTCATTGAAGTATTCATTCAATATGCAAGAAGGTCCACTCAGAGGTGCACTTGACAGGGATTGCAGGGATAGCAGTTTCTAGTAGGTTTGTGGAAGTTAACAGAGGGATACTCCAAACACACACACACACACACACACACACACGCACAATGCCCTTGCTGCCCCGGGACGGGAACATTGACCCAGTTGTAAGGAACATTGGTCGTGACTGTCCTACATGGCTAGCACTTTACTGACATTACACAAGGCTCATCCACCCAGTCACTAGGCTTCCTTTTTAATGGCCCTGCGCCATCTTTTACTTTTGCTTTTTTTCTTTGCTCTCTCGCTTTGTGCCCGACTGTGTCTTGTGGTCTGTGATGCACGGCTACGCTCTGCCGGTCACATTTATGTGCCGTGGACTTATTACCTTTGCTTGGCTATGATTTGTGTCTTGTCATCTGATTAAGGCAGGATGAATGGGATGAAATCTGCCTCTGTGTTTATGCTAACTGATGACCTTATTTATGCTGCTCGCCACCCCCACCTCGCCACCCCCCATCTCACCCTATATCTCCTATAGCGGATGTAAGCGGCTTTAGAAGCATGTGCGCACATCCTTTATTGATGCGCAGAGATGATTAACACAACGATAGCACACATTGACAGTGACATACACACATGTTCGTGACCTTTGCACATGAGACATTGGATGTAGAAGAATGCACAAACAAGGTCAGACACACATACTGCCACCCACACACACACACACACACACACACACACACACACACACACACACACACACACACACATGTATCAAAAACATGACAGGATTATCAGTATGACACCAGCAGTGCCGTCTCTCAAACCATGATAGTCAAATAACAGTATGACAGAAAACAGCAGCATTTTCTGTCCTGCAGCAACCGACTCTTTGCCTCAGAACTAAACCATAAAATGGCAGCAGATGTGTCACAAGCAATCAGACTCTTCCTCTCAGCGGCGTGCATTTGTGTGTGTGTGTGTGTGTGTGCTTGCCAGATTTGAAGATCAGGTGCATTCCCTACTCTAGTCCTCCTTTTTGGAATCTCATGTGGAGGCTGCTGTGCCATGGCCCAGTTTGGTGTGTGTGTGTTTGTGTGTGCGTGCACGTTCTGTTGCTGGAGGTTAATACAATGTGATTCTGAGTCGCCTTCCCTCCAAGTGCACAGGACGTTGAAAGACAGAGATGGAGAGAGATAGAGAGAGAGGTACAAGGGTTAATTGTAATAAAGGGATAGAAAATAAATAACTGCTGTGAAGGCAAGCAATGACACTGAGATAATTTCCCTGTTTGTGTGTGTGTGTGTGTGTGTGTGTGCGTGTGTGCGTGTATATAGTGTGTATATATGTTTGGAGGTAACCGTGTCTCGAGGCATGTGTGAAATTGGGGGCTTTGCATGAGATTCCTCTCTAGAATGTATGTGTGTGTGTGTGTGTGTGTGTGTGTGTGTGTGTGTGTGTGTGTGTGCGCGCGCGCGCGCGTTTTTTTTGTCAGCATGTGACACATCATGTGAGTTTCAACCTGTGACCATGACTTGGCTCCTAACATGTCCAGGTCCTTTCACACACAAAATCACACGCTGAAGCTCGTAGGAAAGCGGCTGAGTGACGTCATCGCATTTATTCTCATTCAAGCACATTTTGACCGAAACTGCATACTTTTAAAATCACATTATTACAGTACCCAAAATGATGGAAATTTAATTTTGTCGCAAGCAGAAAGGAGCTTTATTTTGTTAATGCACTGAAGAGCAATTTGATTTATCGGGCTATTTGACTATTGCCTGGGTCAAGATAGTAAAATCACTAAAAAAACAGACTCGGGAATGTCAAGCGGTAACCATAGAAACCTCGAGTTTCCTAAATGTCAGCCACAAAACTGCATCAGCAGTCAAAACAATGTGGATGTTTTTGTTGTTTAACAAGACATCTTTTCCCACTTTCGCATTACCTCATGTGACACTCATACTTGTCCCGTCTCTAAACCGCATACATACCATCCAGTCACCGTGCAACAGAGGCGCCAAACATGCAGGCGTCTTTGTCTTTTCCGTGTTTGTAGCTTTGCCCCATTTGTGTGGATGAAGTGTTACCACAACACCGTCAACAGAGGACCTTTGTCTGCAACAATAGAACAGAAATCCAGCACTCTTTGCAGACAAAAAAAAACAACTTCATGCTGCGCTGGAAGAAGTAGCGTGTTGTGTTTTTTTGGAGGTGGAATGCGAATGAAAATAATATTCAATGAGTGGTTTTTTTTTGTGTTTTTTTTAAGGGGGAGCTAAAATAAAGCTGGTTCTGTTTCAGTACACAACTTAAAGCCTTTTCTCCTCCTTGCTACCACTGCGAGGTAATAGCTTGTGATGGCTTCGTTAATGCGTCACAGCCAGGTTATAAAAGCGCCAAGAGATTTATGAAGACGTTTTTAGTTACAGGAAATTTCGATGGTGAGATCCAGGATTTTATTTTTTTTTTTGTGGGTGGGGTGGGGTGAGATGGTTGGGGGGGGTGGATGAAGGGTGAAGGAGTGAGAGAGAATGAATCTTTCAGCTATGCCTCAAGGGAGAGGGGATCAGGTTATATGCTTTTCATCATCTAGATGACACACATGGAGCTCATAGACCCTCTGGAGAGCAAGGAATACAAATTTAAACAGGAAGGCAAAAGTAAATTTTACCATGCTGCACGCACACACACACACACACACACACACACACACACACACACACACACACACACACACACACACACGCGCATGCACACTAGTTGACCCAAGTGACAAACTTAGTTTTGTGGGTGTTTTTCTTCTTTAAGTGTGTGGCCCAAAAGCCAAACAAGTGGAACTAAAAGGAGGATTTTAGAGGCAAAGCTGCTGTGAAGCAACACATTGGTTTAGGTCGACTTACACAGATGGGAACACACTGCGCGCGCGCACACACACACACACACACACACACACACACACACACACACACACTCAAATCAGTCTAGCCTTAGCATGCGCACCAGCTTGAAGCAAAACACCCACTTGAATTTGTGTCTTTCACATTGCATTTGCACTCATGATTACTGCTTTCGTTAACCTGACACACTCCTGATGCGGCTAACATGCCATCACACACACCGGAGGCTATCAGGGTTGCGTCTGTGCCGAAGGAACATGAGACAACACACTGACATTCCCTCTTGTCTTTGTTTGCTTGTTTTTTGTCTTCTGTTTATTTTTCAATTTGCTCTTTTGCTGTGTGCCATTTTTCCTTTTTTTCCCCCCGTTTTTGTTTTTGCTCCCTTTAATCCAGCTGTCATCTGAAACGACGTTGCCACCAAAGCCTGGATGTGATACAGTCGCTAGCTGGGGCTGTTGGCCACACATGCAGCATTTCTGCACAACAGCAGCACTTAGCTTCACCTCAATCCCGCCTCTCATACAACAAAAACCTGCAATGTGAGTGATATTCATCTGTTAGGAGCCCCCTCCCCCGGCAGAAAGACTGAGTTGACCCTCCTTCCTGCCTGTGTATTATGTATCCTGTCATCTTCAAGTAAAAGATTAACCCTTGGAACCCTGCAGAAGCACTCCACAAACTCTATTATTCTCTATTGAAGTGTTTATTGCGGCGAGGCGGATCACATATCAAATAAAACCGCATGACTCGACCTTTCGGTGGATGCTACTTCCTTGCAGTTTTGAAGGTATATCAAATGTAATCATAGTTATAATATCCATCATGTTCTGCTTGTATTCTCTTTCTTTTGTTTGAAGAAATTACAGTAATTTTCTGCCAACAATACATCCCACTCTTTATAAGAAATATACTTACTTGACATTGCAACGATTCAAAGGTGATGTGTGCAAATACATTTCTCATCCGCTGATTGAATGACAAAACATCAGTGAATAAAACCAATCATTTCCAGCAGCACCTTTTTTTTCTCCCCAAATTGTTGAAACATCGAATAACCCATTATTATTCTGTTGTTGCCAAATTCTAGAAAATCCCTCCTACACAAACATAAAAAGCTGTCTCTGCTGCCAGCTTTTTATGATCCGTAAGCCACTAAGAATCTGTTTTTGCCTTGATGTAAGTATTTAAAAATACAAATGTGGTGTATGTAATGACCCAGATATGAGTTAAAAGTAAAGATAAGAGAAATCGCAGGGCTCATAAGCATTTATTTAGTCATTTTTTTGCCATCTGAAGTGGTTTGATCCAGCACTCCTCCACCAAACAAGGTAGCAATGCTGCACGGCTCTGCACTTAGCCTCCACCGCTCAGAAACTCTTAAAATATCCTGAAATACACCCCCTTAAATGTGTGTTGATGAACGAAACTCCGGCACCATATTTGTGACAAAAAAACAAACAAAACAAAAACCCTCAATTCTTGTGACTTTCAGACTGAGCTCAAATTAGAAAAATTAGCATGCACACAAAATCCCATCACTCACATTAGAAGTGAAGTGTTTTGCTGCAGGAGGCTGACTGTCACTCAGCATGTGTGTATCCACACACACACACACACACACACACAAAAAATCCCCCACAGGGCAGAGTGGGAGCGAGTGGGAGGGCAAAAAAATGAGGTCCAAGTTACGTCTTAATGCAAATGAAGTGGCTTTGCATTGTTAATGCAGAGCTGGTATCAGTCGTGACAGTGGGTGTGATGGCACCCAGGAAAGCCACAGTTCAGTTTGCTAACCGCAGCAGCAATGATGTGGGTAGAGACGAGGTTTGACCCTGCGCTGACCTTGGGAGTAACGAGTGAGACAGAGAAACTCCTGCATGGACTCCATGCCTCCTTGTGCGCGCAGCTCCGACACTGCACAGCCTGATCAAGGGTGACTGCAGTATTATTTCATTAATTAAGTTTTTCTACTTCCTCCACCTCTCCCTCCTGTCTTCCTGTTGAGCGAGGGTTCCTCTCCTCTGTCCTCTGGCGCTTCCACATCCCCCCATCACTGCTGATCATTGTCTCAATTACTCATGCCTCCCCTGTCTGCTGCTTTCTCTCCTGTTGCCCCCCCTCCCCTCCTCTTATCTCATCCCAAATACTCCCTACTCTCTATGCTCCCCATCGCGAGGTGGGGAAGATTTCCTGCATCTCTCCATCGCTCTCCCTCTCATCACTGTCTCTCATCAGGATTTCACAGATTGTTTCTACCTTGATGATATCAAACCCCCCCCCCCCACACACACACACCCCTCCCTCAAAGTGCAAGAAATTGTGCAGCATTTTCAGTGTTTAGCGGCGGAGGTTGGGAGGGAATATTTCAAGGACAAAGGAGCTGTGATCTCTTTGTTCCTGTGAAAATGTGATTCACAGAAATAGAGGCACCTGTTACACGTCTAATGGATTTAAGAGGATTCAAAACAAAAATGGCCTCGCTGATATTTGTGACCTGTTGATTATGATGTTAAAGAAATAGCTTGCATTTGCAAAATCACACTTCTCCTGCTGTATCTCCCTCTTCTTTGTATCCATTACCGCTCCACTTTTCCATAATGGAGACATTAGAGTCTTTTCCCTCTCCGCTATCAATCATGTCATTTAAACTCTTTCTTTACTTTCTGTTTTTAACTCCCCCCTCCCCCCTCCCTCGTTCTGAGCCCCCCTGGGCTCTTCCCTCTCTCCACGGGGCGCTGGGTCATCTCTATCCTCTCACATTGTCTTCTGTCGCCATCATATCATCAACAGCTTGTCACAGGCAATCAGTCTCCGTTCCTCACTCCCCTACAGAGCCTCATCCTCCTCTTTTCCTCATCTTCCTCACCTCTCTCATCTCCCGTCACCTTCCTTTCCCCCTTTGTGTGTCAGGAGTTATTACGCTGAGACATCTTAGTCCTCTCAGGACCAGTTGATTGTATTAACGACTTCCCTTGTTCCTGTAATCAGATGCATTCAGCCCTGCAGCCCTCTGGCATCCAAGATCTCTCCAATCACCTTCTTATTTTGACATTTTTGACTCCTTTCAACAGGGCAAACGGTGATGTGTCAAACTCGCCGTCATCCTCTGCTGTCCAGTCCGTCTCATCGTCATTCCATTTATTTTGATACCGTTAATCCTCTCACAGAACAAGTGAAAACAACAGTAATTCATTTTCTTTTGCTGCTCATAATCCACTGTCTCACGTTTACCTGAATGACACCCAGACGATATCAAACATATGTTTCAATGACACAAATAGCAATGGGGGAACTGCAGAACTTGAATGTTAAATGTTGCACGTTTCTCCCAAACGGGAATTTCACTACACAACAGCGCAGACAAATGCATCAACTTCAATCAAACGTTCCTTCTATATCCTGTCATCCGTCGCCGTCTCATACTGCTGTTCGGCTTGACCTCCGCCTGTTTTTCTCCTCCTCCTGCTTTCACACTCTGCATCCTGCAGCGATGGAAGGAGGGAGAGAGGGAGGTGTTAGAAGGAAAGCTGTGCCTTTTTCACACCTCCCTTTCTCCCTCTCTCTCTTCATCTCCCTGCTTCCCCACCGACAGGCTAATCTATTGCGTGAAGAAAGTTTTTTTTTTTTTTTTAAATATATTTTTTAGGATGACAAGTTGATGGACAAATACGGATTGGCAGGTGGTGTGTGTGTGTGTGTGTGTGTGTGTGTGTGTGTGTGTGTGTGTGTGTGCACGCGCTCGCGTTTGGGTGGTCGGTGGAGGGAGGAAGAATATGTTGACGGTCACGTCGGTCCTCCCATCAACTCGAGCTAACGGCCGACACAAAAGGCAGTGAGTTTGAGTGATGACTGAAGAGTTGTCGCTCCTCTTTTTGCTGTTTTCTGTCTCTGCATCTCCATATTTCCATCCCTTCACTCGTATTCCCTCCATCTTAATTCCCTGTTTTTCTCTGCCCCTCCATCACCCTCTTTGACCTGCAGACCAGTGAACTTTAATGCATTCACTGGCATGCTTTTAGATAAGTGTACCAGAAACTTATGCACACACACGTACTCTCTCTCTCTCTCTCTCGCTCGCTCTCTCTCACACACACACACACACACACACACGCGCGCTTAAATCGTCACCACAGAGAGACTCCTGTTTGATTTCTGAGTCAGACTCTGGCGCTGATCACGATAAAATGCTTCATTTAAGGCGATCAATGATTATTGATCATTTTTAATTAAAGACCAGGAGAAAAAAAGAAAGGTTGGCTTCACTTCTAGGTTTTTCAAAGCACATGGCAAATATCACTTTTCTGAGGCACCCAATGAAAAAGTAAAAAATGCAAGTCGACTTCAAGGCAATTTAGGCTTTGAGCAAAATTCAAATATAATATATGATATACTTCAATATTTTAAAACCTGTTAATAGTTCACGCGTCTATCTTGTGTTTCACTGATGACAAAGGTGTGAGGATGCTGCTCTGTAGCTGTGCACCGCTATTGTTTAAAGATGAGAGCTTCCATTCCGTCGTCCTCTCTCGCGCGGGTCTTTTTTTTTTAATGTCAGATTTGCAATTTACCCATTCAGTCGCTGCACATCAACCATTTACTTGTTTATTTCATCCCTGCACTATTGATATGGATTCCCCTCTAACCTCTTTCTCACCTATTCAGCACAGCACCATTCTGTCTGTATGTGTACAGCTCACAGTGTGTTTTGGGTTCCTTTATACAGGGACAATAAAGTTCCTGTTCTGAACATGGAATGGGGAAAAAAAACAGATACAAGACAAGACATAATACAAGACAATAATAGAAGAATAAATATTGTGATCTTGACTTGACATGCACTGAATAAATGATACTAGCAGGGTAAAGGTTAAGGTGAGCTGACGAATCGGCGGGCTGTTGTGGAAACACACCAGCTGCTGCGTAGCTGCTGGCTGTCGTGACTGCTGACACGCGTGTGCTGGCTGATCTATCCAGGGTGCTGTTTTCCTGCTCGGGACTGTTTGAAACGCCTCTCACACCATCGTCATCTGATATCTGTGAGCTGACGTGTTGTTTTTATTTTCTTGTTTGTTCTTCATTCCTCCCTCGTCTGCTTGCGTCACTCCTCGGCAGCCATCTTGCTTCCAAGCTGTACTTTTCTGTCACGACGTGGTTTCGACTCAACTCTGCTTTGGTTATGACACTATATTTCTCCTGCGTTTATTTAATCATATAATTTTTCAGTGTAATAAAAGCTTAACAGCTTAAAAATGCATGTTAAATCCATCAGCTCCTGTAATTCAAATTACAACATTCTCTTTTAATTAGTTTAATTATAATGTAAGAGTCTCTATATTAATCAGGTCCAGTTTATACAAAGGGGTTTGTGTCTCAGGGGTGCCATTTTATTTCACATACACTCTTGATTGGATTACCATCCTTTTCTTCCATCAGCCAATCTAGATTACCCCCCTCTCCCGCTATTTCTCCAGCCCGGACAGCAATTGCGGTTATCTGAAAGCGGTTGAGACCACGCAGCGCTGCGGGGGTGTTAATGAATTCCAGCGGGCTGTTAAATGATGTGTTATTAAAGTCTCGCGGCCTCGTAGTTTGACATTTTAGAGATTCTGGTGTAGTTTTAAACCGCTGCCTCTGCTAATGTCACTCACCGACTGTCTGGAATGGTTGACCATGTGAATAGAAGTTATTGTTGGCGTCAGCTGAAGAGTGAGTTTGTGTGGTTTAACTAATGGCTGTCCATTATATACACATGTACGTGTGTGTGTATACCACCCTTCTACTTGACTAATTATGTAATTTTGTGTTTCCATCCCTGCAGCTACGTCAGATGGGACGCGCCAAGGTCTGGATAGCATGAGAGGCGGAGTGTGTGCCACACAAGGCATGAAGGTGGTCCTGAAAGTGGGGCAGAGTAAGTCCTCTTCCTCTCTCGCCGTGTTGTCTCTCACACACACTCAGGCACCCACACATGAGCTCACCCATCTGTCCACCACACACTCCTTTTCTCCATCCCTCGCTCACTCATAAACACATTGTTATTCATGCAGCTCACACCATCACTCACTAACCAAACAGTATGACACACACACACACACACACACACACACACACACACACACACACACACACGCGCGCTGGCTCCAGTCCACCACATCATCTCTCATCTGTATAGTATACAGTGTCATTATTGCATCTTATCTGACATGCAACACCCTTTCACTGTTATCTCTCTTATCTTATGTACACACACACACACACACACACACACACACATACACGCACATACACACACACTCATGCACACAAACCTTGCTTCTTTGTGTGAGTGTGTTCTCACTGAGCATATTAGTGCTTGCTAAGTGGTGAGAACAGCAGAGAAGTACTGGATCAGTCAGCTTTAATGAGTCCTGTTGACTCCCCATCTCACTGTATCGTTGAACTACAACTGATTCAAGCTGCACACACACACACACACACACACACGCTCACACAAATCCTTTCACGATACATCAGAGACATGAACACACACATGCAAGGACATGAGTACATACATAAGGAAACACACACGTCCCCCCACAGCAAACCTGCAAGCCAGAGCAGGATAACTAAATGAGTCCATTCAGAGGTAAAGCACACAGTCAGTGATTTTTAATGACTCGTAGCCGCGCGCACTTGTAATTTGTTTGGTAGATATTCTACAGTAATGACCCTCACATAGAGGCTTTTCAAAAAAAGCAGCAGCAAGCATTTTTACTGACCTGTGCTTTCCTACCTATAATAGGCACCTGTCCTTCACACGACCCCCACCCCCACCCCCAACCCACCCTTGAACACACACACACACACACACACACACACACACACACACACACACACACACACACACACACACACACACACACACGCACACACGTTCATTTCTATTTCATTGGCCTGTCTGGTGTTATCAGGCTATGTGTGTTGTTGGTGCTCTTCAGTAAAGAGCTACAGTATGTGGCGCTGCTGTGTCGCTATCAGCCCGTAGCATCAGCGTAGTCAGCTCACCACAATAAAACCACACACACACACACACACACACACAAAACACGCACGCACACACACACACACACACACACACACACACACACACACACACACACACTCTTCTCCCCGTGCTCTGGAATATTCCTTCTTCACACGCACACACAAACATGGTTGGGCACCAAGCACCAAACTCGTTACAGTACCAATTTAAGTCAAATTTATTCAGTGCAAAACTTTGATGAGATCTGAGATGGCAGGGCACAACCATGTGACATCACCCTGGCAACACACTTGACACTCAAGTGTGGTTCACTTGTACATTCAAACAACGCTTTCCACAATAAGTGGGATGCAAAATGCAGAAGTGTGTCATGGTGACACAGCTTACCTGCGGAAACGCAAGGTCTAAAAGCTGCGGAGTGACACGCCCCAGTAGTGGGCCTGCAAGTACGAACTGGGCTCCTGCATGCAACCCCTCTGTCATGAATAACACGTATCTTTCTTATTTTCTCATGATAACATCTTCACCTTTTTACTCTCCTTGTTGCGTCCTTCCTCTTTTCTTTGTTGTCCTTCCACGTGCTCTATCACTTCATCTGCCTTTTTTGTCTTTTTCATTGCACGCTTCCTTGTCAAATTCCCCTTCTCCCTGTCCTCATCACCCCCCTTTCACTTGCATGCTGCTCCCTCTCAATCCCCTCTGTTATTTTCTCTTTTTCTTTGTCTTTCCATCTTATCTGCGATGTGTCTGAAAGGTCACGTCTGTGTTGTTTGTCATCTAAATAAGCGGCGTGCAGCCTGGTGGTGATCTCTGATGAGATATGGTGCTGAGCGCTGCTCCGAGGAACACACAGGCGCACACTTGCACCTTTGCCCCATGCACAAACATTGACCTGTCTTTTCTTATTTTATTCTTTATCTATCCTGCTTGCTTTCTGTCTTTGTCACAAGCGCGCACACTCACAAATACCTGCCTTCACCAGCGCTGCTGACCACACGGCAGTTCCTATTGATCCAGACAGCATCGCCCTAACTTGTGTTTGGTCATCTGTCACCTGGGAACCGCCAGCCAACAGCCTTCCATGTCTCTAAATGTCAGTCAGTATAGGTTGATGCAGGCTGTGCATGTACACACACCACAATATGCAGTATGTGCAGTTTAATGCATTGACGCCCCATCATCATAGCTTTTTTCCTCTCCTCTGCTGCTGCAATGACCCATAACACTTTATTTTTAAAACATTGCACATACTATATCGCTATCTATTCCGACATAAAACTCTTGTAGCTTACTGTCGGCCAGATGGCTCCGAATCAAACAAAATTTTCTTTTTCAGTATTGAGGAGTGTGACTTCCGTTGCAGCTTCATATGTGTGTGTGCGCACATGTGCGTGATTGTCACATAAATGCACTTTAATGCCGCCGCCATTACTGGGGGCTTGCTAGACAGATGGCCTGATTTAGCGACTACAGATTACACGCCGTTATGGCCTCGTGTAAAGTCATTCTGGCCAAAACAACAAAACGGCCTCTCTTTAGTTTCCCATTCAAACAAATGAAAAAGTGTTCATGGACAGCACATTGAAGCTCAATCAATATACGCTCTGCTAGAACAGGAACAGAAGGGATGGAAGCCTTTATTAAAGCTTTTCTGTTTCCTTCCCCTTCTGGCAGCCTCCCTCTTTGCTAATGTTACTTATTGGTTGCAAGTCTTGTAGAGAGTTGATATTTTTTTGCAATTCTGCTCATATTCCATGCTTATTTTCCCTCCACAGGCCCATATGGGCTCCCTCCGAAGAAGGAGCCTGCGGGACGCTCTACCAACAGAAACTCAGGTGAGCAGGAGGCCAAATGGAGATAATCCACCGAGGATCTATTCACAAAATGGATGTAGGGAATAAGCAAAGACTTGTAGAAAAGCAATGAGGAGAGAGAGAGAGAGAGAGAGTGAGAGGGAAGGGGAGGAGGCGACAGATGGAGAATGTGCAGTGGTGACATCTGTGGATCTCTCCATTTAATTCCATGTCTTTTTCTCTCTATCCTTCCCCTCCTCGTCTCTCTGCCTGGCCCTCTGAGCTAAGTGCCGCAGGCAGGGAATGGATGGCTAATAGCTACGTTGGGAGAAGGACTAGAAAAAGAAAGGGAGGAAGAGAGGGCAGCAGGAGAAAGGGCTAGACCAGCGGCGACGTTTCAGAGTTATTATTGTCATTAGATTTGTCAGCCTGCTCCCCGCGTTCAGTTGAGACAGACAGAAAGGCTGGAGTATTACAGAAAGATGAGAGAGAGAAGAAGAGACGTTGGGGAGTGATGAAATAGAGATGGGTGGAAGTGGGAGGCACATGAGGAGGGGAAAGGAAACAACAACTGAAAAGCAGAGGGGAATAGAACAAGGAGGCTGGATTCATTCTCCGTCATTCAGCGGAGGAGAAAAAACAATATTTGTTCTCAACTATGTTCATTTCACTATCAGACAAACAAAACCGGGCACACTAAAAGACTGATTTGCAACCCACACGTGAAAAAGTCTCACATCTGAAAGTATTGCTGTAACCTCCGACTTCGCTTGAGTCAGAACTTCTAAACCTCGTGTGAAAACACTCCAAAAATCCAGATAGTGGTAATGAGTCTGATTCCCGCGGCTTTGGTTGTCTCAGTTGCGTTTATCCAACTGCTGAAGAAAGGAAAACCTTTAAAAAGAAGAAACGCTTACGCGCTGTAAAGTTTTCTTATTTATTGTAGCTGAGGTTGAATGACACATGAAATAAAAGTAAGTTTGTTTTCCTCTAATGTGGATGAAGCATCCCTAACCTTTCCTCCTGCAGAAAGCCATGAAAACTAAAGTCTAAAGCAGAGCTGTATATAATTGCAGTGTCAAAGGCCCTTGTTGCATTTCACTTCCTTCTCTGTCATCAGAGCAGTTAATAAAAAAGAAAATGAGAAGAGAGAAATCCATTTATTAAAAAGAAGAACACACAAATATGATGATCTGTGGGAAGCAGCAATAAACTGCCATGAGTTACACGTCCATGATGTTCTCTTTTCATATCCTGTTGAATATATTTGTGTCGAGCTTGCTGATGAAAACATTTAGATTTATACTTAATATTTGGGGGGAAAATCTTTTGTAAATGTTGAAATACGGCTTTAATTCTAAATCTGCTGTCAAAAGGACATCAGAACATGCTGAAGGGGAACTGCTTCCTCAGGAGGAGATATTCGAAGAAGACGAAAAAAAAGGGGGCGAGTTGTGTGAGACATGATCACCGTGACTTCTCCTTTAGTTTCCGACCTGTTGAATTTCTCCTTCTGAGGTGAAATCCACCAATGAAATAGATAATAGGAGCAAAAGACGGGCTCAGCGTCTGAACTATGAATTTTAGAAAGGTGGATAGCAGGGTTGAGTGAGGAGGGGAGAGGTGGAGAGAAAAGGATATAATAAAGAGAGGCAGAGAAAAGTGGTGATCATAATGGAGATGGAGAATGAAGGATGCTGGGTTAATGGAGAGAGGAAGAAAGCCGGAGGAGGAGAAGGGAGCATAATCGACGTCCGGTATTAGCGCTTTGCTCTCAGTCAGTCCAGCACGACGGGGTGCCGAGCAAGAGGGGATGAGGTGTGCTTTCTTGCATGGTTGTGTGTGTGTGTGTGTGTCTGTACGGGTGTTTGCGTTGCTAGGCGCTGAGCTCAGAGCAAGGTAGGTCATTACCGCTACAATAAACCAAAGATAGAGAGAACCATGTTGTGAGGAAGGGGAGGGGGGGCAGGAGACAGACTGACAGGGGAGAAAGAAAGTGTTGTGTGCCAAGAATAACGATGGACCAATCCAAAGGATTTATATAACAGGAACTTGTATTACTGGCTTTAACCACTTCGCCGAACGCATCCACACGACCTGGCTCTTCTATAAACACACGCGCGCGCGCGCACACACACACACACTCCCAGACCATCACATCCACCTGCTGAGTGCTGACCCGACGTCCCGCTGAGAAAACGGTGAGCTCTGAAGCTTTCAGGCAGACACAAACTGTACAGACGGAGCGAACCGGCTGACAGACAAACAAATAAAGTGACGGATAAAAAAGACGGACGGATAGTCAAGCAGGAAGGCGGCCAGGCTGCATGAGTGTGTGGTCTGGTGGTCAGAGCGCCGCCGAGAGCTTCTCTTCATGTGGCTGGCTGTAATGCTAAGCAAATGTGGTTGTTAAGGTTAAGGAAATAGAGAGTGTTACCTTGATATATACTGTGGCTTCGCCAGGCCGTCCACCAGAGAATAGAGTGCAGAGTGCGCTCAGACTCCACGCGCATTCCTCTCCTTTTGAGATTCACGACCGTCCACTTCATCACATCAATGAACACACCACATATAAGCTTCTTTGAGATGTGCTGCATTCCGCTGGGTAAAGCTCCACGGCAGCACAGCTACACCATTACTCATGTTATTGTGGTAAAGAGCCATAAGGATTGGTATGTCTATTTAAAGGCTCATAAAAACACACATTGTGAAATCAAGCTGTGTTATTGCTTTGGTTTATTTATGATGATTAATATACAACGATAAATCAAAGGGCTAGCAGCTTGTGGTACTGTTGGATAGTGAAAGCCTTCTGTGTTGTCTTGCAGGCGGTGCAGGGAACGCCACCCAGTCTCGAGGACCCAACACCTTCGGGGGAGCAGAGGGCGGCGGGGAAAATGGGCCTCTTCAACCCTCCAACATCGCCCTCATTGCCGGAGCTGCTGGAGGCTCCGCCTTCCTTCTGCTAGTCACTGCTGTCATCTGCGTGGTTTGCTACAGGCGGCGGCATGCCAAGCACTCGGACACCCACCACCCTCCGCTGTCGCTGTCCTCTCTCACCAGCCCCAAAAGAGGAGGCGGCGGTGGCATCACCAGCTCCAACAACAACGGGTCCGAGCCGAGCGACATTATCATCCCTCTGAGGACGTCGGACTCAGCCTACTGTCCTCACTACGAGAAGGTGAGCGGGGACTACGGACACCCTGTCTACATCGTTCAGGAGATGCCGCCTCAGAGCCCGGCCAACATCTACTACAAAGTATGAGTAGGCTGCAGCTCTGGTCGCCCGAACACGCCCGCCTCCCCCTACCTGTAATCAACCAAACCCCCTCTCCAAATGAAGCCACAGCAAAGCTCGCCATCACAGCTTCCACCCTGAACCCCTTGATACGACCAGTATTGTCCCTCGGACCCCCTCTCACCGCCTGGTGAGCCCATGACCCCACTCACAGTTGTGTTTCTAGCTGAATAAACCACCCTTCCCCCATCTCACACAACTGGGCCACAAAGTGTGTGTGAAGGGCAACCTTACACAGCCCTTCTCAACAAGGCCCTCATGTATGGGCGAGAGCATCTGAGTGCCCCGTTCTTGTCAACTCAGAGCCAAACGAGTCCTGCCAGAAATTAAGAGTCGTCCCCCAAATGCCAGTGTGTCTGTGTGTGGTCACACACTCTTTTTCTAGGAGTCTGGATGGGGCATCGGGACTCCTGATGTTTTGAAAAAGAAAAAAAATGAGAAAGAAAAGGACTACAACTTAAAAAAAAAAAGGCCCATTTAGAACCGATGAACTCCTAGATGCCATACCTCCCCACCACCACTACCGCCACCCCGCCCCTCAGAGCGCCCACCAGAGCCCGGCCCCTGCCACTAACTCACCTTAGGATTCTAGTTGGTCTTCTGTCTCCTGAGTAAACAGGGGCCTCGGACTCAACCAATCAAGCAAGCCGGGGCAGCGGTCACATGACCAGGCCCAGGCCTGAGGAGGTCTGACCGTCAGATCGAGTCACGGTGACACTCAGAATCTTGTATATTTTAATAATGCGTGTGTGTGTGTGGCTGTGTGAGTGGTTAATAATTATGGCGCTGCTGCTGCTCCACATTAGACGTGTGTGTGCAGTGAGTGTGCTTCAGTACAGCAAGTTTGCATATGAGTTTGCATATGCGTGTGAGGGGTTTAGTTTGTGCGCGCGCGTGTGTGTGTACGCTTTATGTGGGAGTGAGTGTGCTTTCTTTAGACTTGTCTTAAATACCAAAACACAAAATAGTGAGCGAATATCAAAAAAGTGAGATTTTTTATCGCTATCAACACTTATAGATTATATATATGAATATCCAGTGAATAGATTTTCTGTTTTTTATTGTTTTATTATTTCTACCCACTGTTAAACAACACTTCTGTTGCTA
>NC_141343.1:3037500-3075000 GCF_037954235.1 Aulostomus chinensis | reverse complement strand
CTGGCAAGACCAACACAGAGAAATAATAGTAAATTATCTATCGGTTTACCAGAATTAAAAACAAAAAAACAACAACCTTCCACCCAGCTGACATTTTGACCTTCTTGGCCCTCTTTCACACTCATACAGCTCGACACAAGGGAGCTGGAAATGTGATCACAGACGTCTCTCTAATTGGTCCAAAAAAAAGAAAAGAAAAGTAAAACAACGGGAAAATATAAACTTCTCATGCCAGATGTCGAGCAAAAGCGGGGTTGCTGCCGAAGTCCAAGGCGGTCATCGCCCGGTCATTGTTTTGTTTACATCTGAACAAATGCAGCGCACAGTCAGCACATAATCCTCTGCATGCTGGTTTGCTTCCTGCAGTGATCCAGTCCAGGGTTGGATTGTAGAGTACGAGGGAGAATGATTATTCCTCTCACAAGTGGCCAAATGAACTGCATCAGTGGTTGAACCGCACCAGGGTCTGATTAAAACGGTCCAAACGCTGGGCTATGAAAGTTCCCTCGGAGAGTGCCGACCGCAGCCAAAACCGAAGCAAAATTTTGCTTTGTCAAATGCATCTGCTCCAAAATTTAATAGGTTTGTTCTTGACCCATGTTCCTCCCTTTCACCGAGTTCTGTAAAGGTCCTGGTGCTGGTAGATTTTGCATAATCCTGCTGAAATGAAGCAGAAGATGTGGTTGAGATCATGACTGGGGTAAAGCTGAACTTGAGCTGGTTAAAAAGAATCACCAAATATGACAAAATCCGTGCAGTGACCGGCTGCAGCTCCTTCGGGGGGGAAGAAACCAGCGTTCATCCCCATGCAGCAGCTGGGAGAACACACGAACCCAGCGGGCCTGGAACCAGTACCTTCTTGCTTGCTCACTGCTGAGCTACACCAACATCCAACAAATACAGTAAGTTGTGGTGTTATTCTGTCTTGTCCTTTTATATGGCCATAGAATTCCAGGTTAAACACACACACACACACACACACACACGGGTGGGTTAGGAACCGAGTAGATCTACCTGTTGAATACCTGCATGCTTCTAATCTAATCTACAGAAATCCACCATCCCTAGGCAGTGATCAGAAATGAAAACAAATAAGAAGCTACTAGCTGCCAAATCAGTTGTGATAATGTTTCTTGAATGGCTCACCACTGTTGCTAATCCATGGAAAGCAGCAGCAGTACTCCCTTCAAAGAGGAACTAATGCTAATCTAATGGCTGTTAAGCTGTAATGAGTTTGCTTGCTTCTTTCCATTCGGGTTTAAAGGAGGCCTGTTTAGACTATCGGGACTGCTGTGGTCCCCTTATCATTACATGCTCATCATTACTCCTGCTAATCTGTTCTGCTCAATGCACACACAGATGAATATTAATGCCAGAGAGGATGATAGCCGTGTGTGTGTGTGTGTGTGTGTGTGTGAGTGTGTGTGTGTGCTGCATGAACACACACGCAGACAGATGCAGATAGGAGCCAAAAGTTGGAACGGCACACAAAGACGAACACTCTCACGCGCTCTCCATGCGTTGCCAAGTGAGACGGCTGAGCCTTCTCATAACTCCGCGGAGGAAGGAAGCCTTGATACACACACACACACACACACACACACACACACACACACACACACACGGTGCTTCCTCATTCTGATACTTTATCACAGCAGCAGAAGGATGGAGAGAGAAAAGAATCAGTTTTAAGTGAAATCAATAGAGAGATAATCCCTTAAATTAGATTTTGAAAAGCTTTGCCGCTGATGCGAAACTTAAAACCCAAGGATTGGCCCACTTGACTTGCCGACGAAACAATCCTTGAATGAGTCGCAGTTACCATGGGAATGAGTGAAGGTCAAGGATAAGAGTAGAGCGAGGGAAAAGTGGGGAGAGAGGGAGAGACAACGCTTTACATCAAAAGAAATATACCCAGGAATCTGCTTATGAATCAGGATAAAACTGCCGTGATTATAATGTCATAGTGATGAATGTAGTGTCTTAACACCCGGAGGTGGAGACACATGGAGCACCGATGGTTCGCACCTGACAGACCTGAAATGTCATGTCATGATTGGGGGAGGGATGAAGGGTTGAAAGGTCATGCTGTCGGATTGGATGTGTGTGGCCAGAGCTGGAGGCCGACAGATAGCTCAGGACGAGTAATTAAACCTGAGCAGAAGAGGAATTATCGGGAGAAAATCCCAGATTTTACAGCACTGATGCTGGCAGCTATTCCACCGTACCTCCAGACTCTCATTTCCCTCCTCTCTCTTCTTTCACCACCAGACTGTCACACATCTTTTGTCTTTTTTTCCCCTCCTCCCCTCTCTTTCTGCAGCTCCTGCTCTCTTTCACTACCTCTCGGACTCCTTCTCCTTCTTTTTCCTTTTTTTCCCCCTGCGCTGCGGAGTGAGAAAAATGTTACAGTTAATAACAGGCCTGATGACAAGTGCAGCTGTGATGTGCAGAAGCGGAGCTGATGGAGAGAGCGAGAGAACGAGGGGGAGAGGTGGAGATGGAAAAGCGGTTAGAAAATAGCTCACAGTCGAGGGGGTGGGGGGGGTGTGGGGGTGGGGCTGTTGTGATTTATGTGTTTGGCTGGAGGATATAAGAGCGTTAATTTCAGATGATTAACTTGTTAATATTCCTGAGTGGATAGTGCCACTGCAGCCCTTGTTGTCGGAAACAAGCTAAAGTTCTGAATTGCCTCTGCTTGTAACACAAAAAGCTCCCCTGATGTCCCACCACACACTGTACACACTCCATTATGCATACACACAACTGATGCTGCAGGAAAAAACAAAGTAGGTTGTGTTCAATTAAAGAGTTTTGCCTCTAAATATGATCCTTGGCTGCTTTAAAAAAAATTATGCCTGGCTGCCAGTTTTTCTCGTGTGTGTGTGTGTGTGTGTGTGTGCGCGCGCGCGCGTGTCCTCACGTATACAATTTAAAAAAAAATAAGCTCAGCATATTTTTGTGTCACTGCTGGTGTCGTGTCATCACGCTGACCTTTCATTAAATTCTCCCCGGCTAAACTCAAACAGGCTTATTAAAAGGCGGTTCCCTCTCATAAAAGGGATAAATGAGAACCATGAAATATGAATACAATGTTCACCTTGCTCTCTGAGCAGGATTTGTGGATTGGAAAGTAAACTTCCGAACAGGGATTCATTTACAACAAAACTGTTTATCACACTCAAGAGCAATGCTGGCTTCATTTCAGGGCGTGGATGTTATTCAAATAATAATTTAGGCATAAAATCACATCAGAAAATGGAACAAAACTACCACAAAAAGCAGCAGGAAGTGCGGAGAGATATCCACTCGCATGTCGTGGACTCGGGCCAGGCAGCACCAGCAATAACCGAGCAGCTGAGTGATCAAGTTGCACTTTTGCTGCTCTATCAAATCAATCAGGCAAAACTCTTCAATATTCTGTCATCAGCGGCCGAGCGGCACCTGTTCTCAATTACTTCTGCAGAGCGTTTCGATAGTTTCACTTGCAGTGTGTGTGTGTGTGTGTGTGTGTGTGTGTGTGTTGTTTGTTTTTTCAGCCGTCCTGACAGTTCACGTCAATGGTCTGGAGTCCATTAAAACACCCCCTTTCTGAAGATTCTCTGCTTCCAATAGAGTTTCAATAATATGAAACATGACACACATCTGTCATCGCAGGTTCTCCCGAAGGACTGATCAGACATCCCTGTGATGATTCCAGCGTCGCTCCTCTCCGGTCGAGACGCCCCTCGCAACGTAGTTTCACTGTAACGGTTTGAGACGGGCTCAGCTCTCAGGCTCCCATCCAGCGGGTCCTCGCCGCTGCCCTGCTGAAGCTTGACTCCATCCGCCAGCAGAAAAAAAGTGCCAAAAGCGAAGCAGCAGCCCGATTGGAGCACACTTGTTTGTCCGGTGGTCACCGCCGCGGAGCTGCGAGGTCTGTCAGTGAGGGCGCAACAGGACCGGGTCAGCACTCTCCTGTCGGGGGGCCAGTAACACTACACTGCTGGAGGGCCAGGCTGCGGTGTTCACATCGAGGCCCTTTGATCAGTAATGTGTGTCGTGTGTTTTATTAACTTGAAGCTTCATTCTGAGAAAAACAAGGCTTTTTTTTCTTTCGGACTCTGAAAAGCCGTCTGATCTTTTTTTTCTTTTCTTTTTTTTTTTAACAAGCAAACTGGTTCTCAGCTAATAACCTGTAATCGATTGTGATTAGTTTTCCTTCAGGAACCTTCTGTAGAATATATTGATCTGTCTGTGTTTCTGGTGTGTTTTTCTAAGACATGGAAATGGGTACAAATTAGCTTAGCATTTGAAGCCGTTGTTTTATTCACTCACTTGGTGAATTCTAAAAAGTTTTTTTTTTTTCAAAGTTTCATCTATGGGAAAAACATTTGAGCTTTCTGTGTATGTGAAGAATTCAGGAGTACCTGATGTGCGACTTAAAACTGCGAGATTACCTCTGGTTTTAATGGTTGAACCAGCGGTGAAAGAGCCAACGCTTTCTCTTTTTTACACATCAATACACACGCACACACACACACACACACACACACACACACACCACTCCAGCCAAGCAAGATGCTATACACAAATACATTCCACACACAAACCCAGAGCAGATCAACAAGCAGAATTTCCATAAACCACATTCTCAGAGACGGTCCAACTAAAACCAAGCCTTCATGTGATTGAAGTTCATTTCCAAGACACCCTTCTATTGTTCCAACTGCCAGTTTAGCGGGAACCTCATTCATAACAACTTGACTTGGATTTCAAGTTCATTGTAAAGGAATTCCCCCACTTTCTGACAAAGAGGCCGCGTTACAGGGTGGTCCTGTGGTTCCACAGAAACCCAAAGCCCAATCGTGTGTTTTCTCCTCGTGCCTGCCGAAGTGTCCACGAGCAACGGCAGTTCAGGTGACGCCAGGTGAAAAATACACAGGAAGTACTTGCATCTGTACTGATGCCTGGCTTCTTTCACCATGTTACGTGACTATTGCACAAACCTGTGTGTGCGTGTGTCTTTGTTTGGACGCACGCACCGCTACTGTCGCGTTGTTGAAAAGGAGGACATTTATGTGAAGGAACACAAAGCCCAAGGCACTGCCAGTCAAGAAATGATGAAATGATCACCGCATACTGAGCACAGATTTGTGCTACATAGTGAGATAAAACCGCTATTGGTAAATATGTTTGTGAAAATGAAGATTCCTAAAACACATTCTTTATATCTTATAAGTCTGCGGCATGTTTTACATGTTAAAATCACTTTTTTTTTTGGTCGGGTCATCCGTCAGTTAGAAAAGACTCAAAACAACGTTTCAGAGTGGAATATAAAGTCTCACTGTACAGAAACACTGAGAGTAAATGATTTTTTAAATGTGCTTAGTGACATTCAGAAATGATTCAGAATGAAGGTTGCATGGACTCCACAAAAGCTTGCAGCCGCAACTCACCGCGTACATCATTTTTGAAAGGTTGCACTAGACTTCAACTGCATTTTAAACAGTGTGATTATGGTGAGTCTACATCAGCGATAGCCAGCAAGTCAGGGGGAAGCAATAGAAATGGCTTTCAATCTTACATTCTCAAATCAGATCAGAAAAAGCTCCAGTTACGCAGGGGCTTTAGGGTGTACGGGTGCCAGACTTGCTGGATTAGTCTTAACAGCTGAAGCACGCAATTTGCTCTTGCGATTGGTGATGAGGGGGGGGGGGGGGGGGGCTTTTTGGATGAGCAGCACCCCTTTTTCTTGGGCTTGTTTGTGCCACAACTTGATTTGCATAAATTTCTTAGACTGAGATGAAAAATCTCCACTTATAGCTCAAGTAACTGAAGCGCAAAAAATATGCAGATAGCAGTGGAAACAGAGTCTGTGTGATTCAGGATGTTATTCTTAAGCAGCTGGGTGCACTGTTCTGTAGCAGGACTCGACTTCTGACTTCTGACCTGCCAGCAGATGAAAAAGAAAAGAAGAAATTCTTACCAGAACCGCCTGCTCAAGGCCTATCTGTACTTTATTTTAAGTAGGTCAAGAATTTGATAGGAATGTTCTACAACTTGATGTACTGTAAAGCCCAACTAATTAACAATGAAAGGACTGTTCTTTTTTGTGAAGAAGTGTGCAACATGCAAGATACAGAACTGGTTTTCATCATACCAATTGGTGCATGTCACACCTATTTCAAGTCTTTAATGCATCATCATTGCCGTGAGGAAGTGTGTGCGTGTGTTTGTGTGTGTGCGCGTGCGTGTGTGTAACAAGATGAGAGGTTGCATGAAGAGCCGGGAAGTTTTTCATGTTAAGTTCAAAGTTTAGCACTAACCACAGAACGGCGGGTTCCTACCTGCACACATTTCCACCATCAAATTGTGTCATGAGACCTTTCTCTAAATGATGCCCGGCCAGAGTTCAAAGCGAATCCTGTTCAAAGAGAATCTGATTTAATTTTCACTCAGTCAAGTCTAAATGTGATCATGCCAAAGTCATCCTGGTTAGCACCACACCCTTTGAGATGCTCCAGAAGCCCAGCTTTTGGATCCCTAAAGACACTTTTCAATCCATCAAGAAGGATTTCACACCACTTGTGCTGTGGCAGCCTCCCATTAGCCTTTGCAGGTTGAGAGTCAAATTTTTATTTAAAATGTCTCTCTCTCTCTCTCTCTCCCCCTCTCTGATTTCAGAGCTTGGGTAGCTGCTGTGAGCCGAAGCCGAGTGTCTTAAAAGACATTCCCTCATATTTGTAGTTTTAGATCAAACATATTTTAGTGGTGTCTATGTTTTTGTTGTATATATATTTATATCAGTATATCAATCATTGGTAGAGGCAGTTTTGAAAATGCTGGTGTGTCATATTTAGTCAACCACAGGCGCCATCGATCCAATAACCCGGCACCTTAAAGACACGTCAGATTCCAGCAAAGACTCGCTGCACCTCCACTGTTTCCACTCCTGCGAGGTGAAACAACAGTCCTAACTCTCCATGTAGCACCACTACAACCGGACTTTTTCCACAGCGCGCGCAAACACACACACACTTACACAGGTGTGACTAATGACATTAACAAAGGTTCTGTTCTACTTGGATTGAGAGTCTTAATTAACAGGATTAGTAACACCTGTGTTTACCTCTGATTTCCTGTCAAAAATGACGGCGGCTGGAGAAGGGCCACCGCCGGCCTCTCAGGCATGTCTGCAGCTGATTTGCTGTTGAAACAGGTGACGCGTCTACTTCCTGGACGAGCAGGCATGGAACGAGAACCCTTGAAGCCTGTAAAAAAAAAAAAAATCCAGAACGAAAGCCCAAAACAGGCGGCGCCTACCCTCCTTTGAATATTTCTGACACAGCCTGAGAAATAATGCCCTCCAAACCCTTTTTTTCTTCTTCTTTCATTTCACCTTTTTCCTCTATTCAATCTGTATCGTTCAATTATTCTTTCCTTCTCTATTCCTTAATTTCCCTTTTCCCCCTTTGTGTCGTCATATTATCCTGTGATGTCACTTCCTGTACATTTGTCTTCATCCACTCATTTGTGCGGTAAAAGAGTAAAAGAAAGCTGCATCATCATCATCATCGTTTCAAACTCTGCCCTGATGAAGGTCCGTGACTGACAGGAACACTGCATGTGGAAGTATATTCATACTTCGAAAAAAAAAAAAGGCCTTGACATGATTATCGGAGTACTTTTTCCTGTCCGCTTCCCGACTCATAATAGTATAAATACTTTAGTCTCCTAGCGCTGATTTAATAAGGGTCACTGATATCACAACACAATTTGATTGAGAAGAGTTTAGATTTTATTAACTCTGACACTATTTTAAGACTAGATATCATTTTATCCTTAAACTAAATCTGCGTTCAAAGCAAAACAGTCAGAACACGACCGGCTCTGTGGAAGCCTGCATGGGTGAGTCGAGAACACGAGGGGGATCAGGGAGGAGAGCCTCCTACGACGGCGGAACCTTCCAGACAGCAGCGGGTTGATGAAACAATAAAATGTCTCAAGTTGCTTCGTTTATTTCATGAAGCAGATTGTGTATGCAAGTTGGAGGAAAGTGAGAATGTCTTGATGAATCTTACACACCCAACATTCTAGAATTCTCTTTCGGTTTGGAGCTTTCCCACTTTGTTTTTGTTTTTTTTGAGTAAAGCTTTTTAATTTGTGACTTTGGTCCTCCTCCATTTGTCATTTAGTTTTTGTAGCTCTCATCATGTTTGCTCCACCACCTTTTAAGTTTGTGTCCGTGAGAGTGCGTCTTTACTTCACCTGGTGATTTTATGAATAAGCTTTTATGTTCCTGGGGTTCTGCTTGTTTTTTAAGACGACATCACGCCTCAGTACCTGCTGCTGATCTTCCTCCACCGACGTGACACCAGTTTACGCTTCAAACCCACGAATGTTCCAGTGTTACCTGCAGAGGTGAGTGCTTCAAGGTGCACACTCTTCACCAGAGAGACTCATACGAACGATTTTTCACAGCAGATATTTGGGCTTTTCATGGAAAAGTCCAGTTTGTAATAAGTTCAAGCAAACTGTGACAGTGCAACAGTGAGTCAGCAAGAACTCGAACCTGAATCTGCAGCGAAATGGAACTCAGCCAGCTTTAATTTGATTATTTACACATCTGCTTTTCCTACTGTGTCCGAATGTCTTCTGTGGAAAAATGCCTTGGGCTGTGTTATATCATGCATTTCTCAGGCTTTACAGATGGGCTCTGTGGTCATATCATATCGTTGATATGCCAGACTGGATGCTAGGACTGTCTGCTACCTGATACCGAGCAAAAAAAGAGGAAAAAAAGAAGGGTCCATTCTCGGTCCAGCTTTTAAAAACCTACCCAGAAATGGAGCATTTTGTCCATTCGCCAACAGTAGATCCTGCATGTTGCTTGTCATAAAAACAAAGACGACACAGCCAAGGATTCTTCCTGGTAAATAGCTGGAACCAACCATTTGTGTGTACATCTGCTGCAGCCAAACAGAGTAAACAGAGTGTGAGAAAGCGGTACAACAACCACTATTCCAAACCATGCAAAACAAGCCAAAAAACGAACCCCCCTACACCCCCAATATACCCCCCCCCCCCTCCAACCCCGGCAATCTAACTCCTTTTCTGCAAAAAGGGAGCAAAGTGAAAGAGTCCCTCTCCATCGCTCTTTTTTCTCCCTCCCCCCATCTCTTTATTGAGGCAGCTGCACCCTTTGACCTTTACGCTTGTGGAATGTGTGTTGTGCCGTGTGTGCGTGGACCAGTGGTAAGCCCCCCCTGCCTTTACCATCGGCCCTCACTACCACTGATAGCAGGGTGGGGTGAAGCAGTGAAGGCAAGCAAAAAGAAGAGGAGGTTGTTTTTTTTTTAAGTCGGTGAATTTGGGAGATGGGGACTGTGAAGGGAGGGGGGGCAGGGTGCTTTTTCTCTCTACTACAAAAGCTGTCAGGGGGAACAATGAGCACGGAGAATGGTGTGTGTCCAGAGAGGCACTGAGCCGTGTTAGTGTGCGAACTGGGCAGAGAGGGGGCATAAGAAAGAGAGAGAACGCCAGGAAGCGGAGAAAAGAAAGGACAAACGATGGAGAATGAAACTAGATGAGAGGACAAGGGAGGGGAAAGGAAGATGATAGACAGCGAAAACCACACAGAGACAAGGTGGTGGTGGGTGGGGGGGTGAGAAAGAGATGGAACGATAAGAGTGAAAAACAGAGGAGTGCAGGAGGCTATTTGTTTTGTCTAGCAGGACTCTTAAATACGGAACTTCCGTTGCCAAAGGAAACAGAACACAAGGCCCAGTATCAGGACGTGTGTGTGTGTGTGTGTGTGTGTGTGTGTGTGTGTGTGGGTCTTGAGTGTGTGTGTGGCCAGCATACCAAAGGGGGCCCTGCTCCTCACTGTACCAGTGACATCAGTATGGTTAATGCTTTACATTCACCAAGTCCTCATTAAGTTTATCTGTGCAAATGCGTGTGTCGCCATGTGTGCGTGCCTCGAATTCAAATCGCACATTTCAGACGACACACGATGCAGCTGTCTGCAGACAAAGGTGTCCGCCGTGCTCCGTTTCAAAGATACGGGTGCGAGGGTGTGTGTGAGTGTGTGTGTGTTGCAGGGGTGGAAGAGAGCAGAGGTGGTTGTCGCTGTATTTTTTGTTGTTGTTGTTGTTTATTTCAAACCCACCACCAGTAAAATATTGATGTTCTCGCTGGTGTGTGAGGTGTGTTAAGTGGCTGGTAATAGCAGGAGCAGAGAGTAGTGGAGTGGTACAGGTTGAGAAGTGTGGCTCCTCGGCTCGCAACACTCCGGTTTCTCTAAATGTTGTACAGGGATGTAAACAAAATCCCCTCCAGAACCACTGACACAAGGCAAAGTGCAAAGTCATGCTTTATAAATAGATATCTTTAAAAAAAAAAAAAAAGATTATTTTCAGTGTCAAACTCATACAAAGTATCTTTTTGTGGAAATCAATGTGTGTGTGTGTGTGTGTGTGTGTGTGTGTGTGTGTGTGTGTGTGTGTGTGTGTGTGTGTGCACGTGTTTCCTCATCTAGTCGTCTTCAGATTTGGTGGGTGTGTTGCCGGGTCCTGAGGAAGTGCAGCACCAGCCTTCAAGTGTAGTCCTCCAGTGGGGATTTGGGCTCCTTACAGGGCTGCTCAAGCCCCAATAACCACTAAAAAAGAAATAATCAGGATGTTTTACACGATCTCTGGTTCCACGCGATGTCCTTCTGTTCACTACTGAAGTAACAGAAGCTAAAGGTTTGAATGTCACAGTGGCGCGGATTAAAAAAACATGATTAAATTGGAATGTTATTAAATCAAATTGCTGGATGTTCAGACGGTGACTCAGCGTCTCGTCCTCATAGATCCATGGTTTATCAAAGAATGTTAGCTGACACTGTTAGCTTAACGTTAGCTCCCTGAGCTCCAGCAGGCTAACAGTGATGCTCTTTAATGTTTAAGTTCATCATTACAATGCCCCTGGTAGAACTGAGCTTTCATAATATATATTTAAAGTATATTTATGTTTTAGGTTCAGAAACCCTCACGAATTTGCAAAAAGTTTAATACCCCTTTTTTATTTTTTTATGTCAAACTCATACTAGGAGATGAAAACAAATGCTACGTATATAAAAACATACATCCAAAAAGTTTTTAGAGAAAAATACTCATGTTTTTGTCATTCAGTGACATCACCAGTGATTTAGTCCGAATATTCAGGCTAAATTGAGAACTATTAAAGATGGTTTCGTTGATTAATCCGTAATCACTGGATAAAAAATTGCCTTGTTAAAGACCAACATACCCAGCAGGAAAAGTGTGGTCACTTAAAATAATTAACTTGTTTTCCTCATCTCTTCCTATCTGTCTCCTCACCTGATACTCCACACCTTTCTGTGTAATTAGTTCTCTTGTACTTCAGCGCCGCGCTTTCCTCTCGCTTCGTCAGATGTCTGCTGGCTTGCCTGTTCACCCTCATCCGTCATGAGATTGCCGGTTACCTGCTTTATCCACTTCTCTTTTTGCACCTTTCTTGTTAATTAAAGAGAATGCACTCATTTAACATCCTGCCTGCTGCTGATTCCTGCACCTGGGTCCACCGGCCTCCTCCAGACGCCAGGTTGTTGTCCTGTGGCGCACACAGCAGTCCTTGTCTAGTAGAGTTAGTGGACTTTTTACTGCCCTGCTGCACACAAGATACCAAAAATAATCCACTGATATTGCTGACACCTTTTTTATGGCTTGAATCCAGACATTACACACAGTCGTAGAAATCAAGAATGTATTTGAGGCTCGTATGTTTGGTTTGTTTTTGCGATACTTGGTGTTGCAAAACTACTTCCTGTTGTCATATATTGCATTGTTACTATGAGTTTATTATATATATATATATATATATATATATATATATATATATATATATATATATATATGTATATGTATTTATTTATTTTTGAAAGGTTTCAGTGAAATGAGAAATAGAATCCAGGCAGTCCAGGTTGCATGATTGATCTGCGAGTTTCAAGGTTTCTGAGCAACCGTAACATGGCTCAGTTGTGCTGTAGCGCAAGGAAGGATGCTGGAACCATGATGACAGTTCCTCTGCTGCAGCTTTCATCCTGATCAGACAGGGAAGCAGTTAAGCTATAGATGGCATTGTGTTGAGGGATTTGTTGGGTGCGAAGGCTAATGTTTGTCTGCCTAATAGTAGTTCCTGGACTGATGCAGTGAGAGACCCCCCCTTGTTGTTGGCTTTATTTTTACAAAAAAAACAAAACAAAAGATCGATCACGGAGACAAGTAGCAGTGACAGAAAACTGGCAGACCATTGTTGCTGAGCAGAAATACTTAATCATATTTGTGAGGCTTTACTGTCACACATGAGTGTTTTTGAAAAGCTGTGTTTCGCCCCTCCACACGACAATGTGAATTTATCTATTGTGGAGAGTGTTTTGGAAAAGCGGTGTTTTAAGGGTCGTAAAATGCCAGCTAAGTGTGTGTGGAAGGCCTCATTCAGCCGCCCTGCTGCCAGCAGCCGTTGGACGCCGTCTGGAGTCTAAGCACAGAGAGGAATAACATCCTTAAGACCCCTGAAATCCATTGCTGTTTCCGTCCTTGTCTGCCGACATGTTGGCTCTGTTATTGTTCTTTCCTCTGATAAAACAAGTGGTTTTGGATGCTTTTCTTCTCCGATGCATTCACAGCAACCCTGTCCCCCCCCCCCCCCCCCCCCCCCCCGTTACACACCCAGCAGCTGCCAGTGTCCTTTTTGGAGGAAAAATGATGCGTGTCCAAAACAACTGATCTCCCTCGCTTCTCCACTGCCTCCGCCTCCTCCTCCTCTATCGACCAGTCTATCCTTCCATCACCTCCACCCTTCCCTCTTGCTCCTCTCCTGAAGCGTGTACCACATTATATTCAGGCAGGCAGGGAACAGCGGTGATGGGATAGTTCCTGTCTGCCAGGCGTGCACATGTGAAGGTCCCTGGTCGCCTTTATCATCTCACCTGACAGATACACTGATAGAACCGTCGTGTGCTGAGTCTCTCTCTCTCACACACACACACACACACACACACACACACACACGGCTGGGTGTTCACATCATGGTGACCATTCAAGAGTGGATTATTTGATGACCAAGTCAGAAAGATGAGATTTTTTGCAAACATTGATTAAAACACACAGTGCAAGCTGTGGTCTTGATTTTCATGTCTTTCTTGGTTATGACACACACACACACACACACACACACACACGCTCACTACAATAGCTTTTCTGAAACGGTTGTAGAGATGAGAACAATTGCAAAGCAGAACTGCATTGTTGTTGTTGTCATACAGAGCAAAACAAGCGTCGCACAGAAGGACACACTCATAAACAAAGCGTCGCACAGAAGGACACACTCATTACACACAAGAGCAATGCAACCTATAGACCCAAACTTCCGAAACCTCTCGCAACACTCGAGGTACAAAGTTCTGAAGGATAAATGTGTGTACATGTGTGTGTACTTTTGTTGTATTCACCCAGGTGTTTAAAGGGTTTGTTAAGGGTCTTGTTTTATTTTGTCCTCTGCGGCGGTGCGATAGAGGGAATTTCATTATGCAAATCTATGTCTCTCCGCTGATGAGCATGCCCTCAGGCTTCTGTCTCACACACAATGGCATACACACACACACACACACACACACACACACGCGCATTTAAATTCTCTCATCCGTGCAGTCTGCGCAGTCTCTACCCTGCACCTACACACATATGCAGACATTCATGAAAACATGCGTGACTGTGCCACACAGACAGTCACGCATGTCTGCAGGCAGGACAGGACTGTGTGTGTGTGTGTGTGTGTGTGTGTGTGAGAACCTAATAGGCTGTGGGGTTACTAACATTCGCCTCAGTTCCCTTGTACATGGCTGCTCTGTGACCCCCCCCCCCCCCCCACACACACACACACACACACGGAGCTATACAGATGCACAGTTGCTGCCACAGACACAATAAAAATGAAATATATACACACTTCTAAGGTCTATGTACTTTTTGTTTGTTCATACCAAACACACACACTCAAAAAAAGACAGATGATACATTTGTGCTTGCAAAAGGTCAAATTACACACACACACACACACACAAAAGGAGAGCCCTACCCCATGTGGATGTGACCTGATGACCCTGCTGTCATACACAGTGCCCATCTGCCACAGGGAAACACAGAGGGAGGGGACAGGGGGTGGCAGTGTGTGTGTGTGTGTATGGGGGGGTTGCACTAAAGCAACTTAAGACACAACAGAGTGGAGAAAGAATGTGCCTTCACGGTGAATTTTGAGTTTGGTTTTGCACAGATGTGCTGTTTGGTGCTCTGGGAAGTTTTAGTGCTTTTAGACCTCCTTCTATTCTTGTTCTAAACCCTCCTCTGCAACACACACACACACACACACACACACACACACACACACACACCCATACATTCAGTCACAAAATGTATCCTCATTAGCCTGAGGCCCATCTATCCAGAACCTCCTGTCTGCTTTCTCCTTTAAACTGGAGATGTCTCAGACTTCCTGTGGTAAATAAAGAAAATAGTCAAGGAAGCAGGCTGACTACTGTCCTGAATGTAGAACAGATGAGGGACAGAGAGGGAACAAAGACGTCAGAGGCACTGGGGGGGGGGGGGGGGGGGGGGGCTTGCTTCTGCCGTTTTTAAAACTCTGCATCAGTGTTGACTTTAAAATTTCCTCTAATGGTGTCATAACGGCTTAATTCTGCAGGGAAAACCTCTAAAAACAGGATCTGTTTTCTCAGCACTGGTTAAATGAGGGTTTTCTCTACATGGAGACTTATTATGTTAATAGGAAAAAATACATTTAAGTCAAAGGAAACTTCTGCATGAAGAGGGCTTTGTCGTGCATATCTGATTACATAGGCACTCCTTTCTTTTTCATTATGTATCATATATTCATGCCAATTTGATGGCAGTTCCTCTGCTGCCTGAAAACAGCCTGTAAAAGCTCCCATAAAATGTTTTTTCTCTTTTTTCTGTTTCATTAATTTATTGTTCAGTCGTATTTTTTTCCCCCTGAAATTTATTCCTCATTTAATAAGACAAAACATAACCCATTAATATCTTCAGTCTGAAATATTTGGTTTCATCCAAGATCAGGTTTAGACAAGATGGAAATATGGAAGAAAATCGAGGAAGAGGAAGAAGAAAGGGACAAGGAGGTTGGAGATGCCCTGGCCTCCCCCCGGAAGAGGGGAGGCGGCGGGGAGGGCAGGTTGTGTAGCAGGAGAACAGGGGGTGGGGTGGAGGGGTGAAGGATATCCAGAGGGGACCAACTGTGGTGTCAGACGGGGGTGCTGCCAGCACACATCCTGCCAACACACACCAGGACACTCACACACACGCACACAAACACACACATACACACTGCCTCAAGCCTGGCCCTAAGTGAGTGTGAGCAACCCTGCCAACTGTACCCACCACCAACCAACCACCCCCCCACCACCACCACCACTCCTCCACAATCCCTGAAGACCCAATCTGGAATGAGTCTACAGCGACAACTGCCGTGCCAAGCCTGCCCTGCTGCCGGCCTCGCTCCTGTTTAATTCACTAAGTTCGCCGCCGCGGGTCGACTGAGTTCTTGACACAAAGACTGATCGCATATCAGAGTCGCTGAGAGCTTCTAATGTATTTCGAAGCTGTGAATTGTTTGGCAATATTTGTATTCCTTTGAAACACTGGAGCAAAATCAATCTGCATTTTGTAGAACGCTGCGAGCAGTAAGTTGTGAAGTGATTGTTTTCCACAGGCAAGCAGTATCTTTGGAGGAACCTACATGTACATACCCACAATTTATTTACTCCCAAGGGTGAAGTGGAGGTTCGGCATGTAGTAGCAGGCTGTGGATTTAAATTCTGCTCACAATCTTTGTTGCATGTCATCCCCTCTTTTATTCCCCCCCGTCTGTATCAAATGCTCGCTAGAAATGCCTCAAAAATCATTGTTGGAAATCCCATAATGCATCTTAAATCCTGCTCTCAGCCCAACCCCCCACATCTAAACGCCACTAACCCCTAACCCTCTTAATTCCCTAATCATGTTTATGCAAATTCTATTTGTACATAATGTGTGTACATAATAGACGCTACTATCACCTATGGGACAGGCCTGCCACACATAAACGTATAGATGGCGGTTTCTCTATCACATGGAGGCATATGGAGTCTGCAGACGCCAGTCTCTGTGTCTTTAATATTTCAGACAAGCTTGCTTTCTAATCTGATTATGTAAAGACTGCACTATAACCGGAGGTGCTGTGTAGAGTCATAATCCAAGATGGATAAGCATAGAAATCACACTCCAAATGATTTAAATAAACTATTGCAAGTCACAACTAACTTGCTGTAAGATGTAGTTTTTAAAAGAGCCGGGAGGTGTTTGACAGCGATAAAGACCAGGCCATCGTAAATAAAAGATAAAGCAAGCAAGGCCGAAATAGCGAGAGGAAGTCAGAACTTTGAAACAATGAAGATGTTGTCAAGATAATTCATTATTGTTGTTATTTTAGAACTAAATTGGACAATCTGTGAATTCAGTGATAGATTTGATATGCAACAAGCAAAGTACAAAAAAAAAAAAACCCCTCTGATTCCAGCCTCTCGGCTCTCCTCTTCCATAATAATGAATATTTTTGAAAACCAAATGCTGCTGAGCTTCTGCTTCAAGACATCACACTGAGCTGCTGTATAATGGTGATGGCCAGTTATACTATTTTTCTGACGATGCGTGCGCGCGCACACACACACACACACACACACACACACACCAACGGACCAAAGTAGCTGACAATTTATTAACAGATTCATTTATAATGGGGAAAAAATGTTATTTTTGTTGGTAAATCAAAGGTATTACGTACTGAAACTAAAACGTCATTGCTAGTGATCGTAACTGTAAACTGATTTTTGCACACGTCTGATTTAAAAGGAAAATACTCACACACAACATGTCAACATGAAACGTGAAAGCTGTGCCCAAATAAATCAGGCATGTACAGTCACTTGACAATAGCAACAGCAGTCTGGGTGCTGAATTTTCAAACTGTTACTGAGGTGCATCTCTTGAATAAAGCAAGGTGTGTGTGTGTGTGTGTGTGTGTGTGTGTTTAAGGAATTAATTCACTAGTGATTTGGATGAGCAGCCTGAAGGAGCAACAGCTTGACTCCTTCAACCAACTTTTAACTTCATAATGTATCTGTTTTAAGACTCAGGACGAAGGCTCGCCGCCGCATCAGAGATGCAACTCACCCGTCATCCGTTTGACCCACATCAGGACTGACGGGCTCCAAACCAACCAGATAACATTGTAAAACACACAAATAACCCTAATAATAAGAACAGATCAAATGATGCAGACACGGTAAAGTAAAAGCCCACTCATAAAAGTATGATTTTAACAGAGATAAAAGCAGAGGCTTGCCTCATATCTGTGGATATCCTGGATTAAATGAAGGGTCATATTGGGGAGGAATTAAATCGTATGCTTCTGTAACCTTAGGATGTGAACATATTGATGGCCTCACATTGACTCTGAACCTTACAACAGAGCAGGCGTCCTCCAGTTGGCTAAACAAACTCCATCCTTTTAGCCTGTAAACGATTTCCTATTATAAACACATGTTGGAGATGAATCACTCTTTAGTTCAACTCTCAGAGAGGACATTTCAGACATGTTACCCCTCCTGTTTTCCATTTGGCTGTTTAATTGTCTCAGTGCTGTCAACAGACTATCAAGGTAATTAGCCATGACTGCACAACAACACAATCAGACAGACAGGAATGAACTGCAGCCTCTGAACATGATACTTAGAGAGGGAATGGGTGGGAACAACTTAATGTGGGTGCACGTATATATACACACACACACACATACATCCGGACACACACACACACACACATTGACACACAGCACCTCTCATGCACAGTCATTACCGTACCCCGAGTACATAGTTCCATGCCACACATTATATTTCCTCCGCCAACCATAACCCTCCACCCACCTCCTCCTTAATCCGTCTACCTCTTACAACTCTCTCTAACATACACACACACACACACACACACACACACACACACACACACACACACACACACACACCAAAACCTCATTTCCTCTGTGCCTCCAGCTATAGGAGCAGTGTTAATTGTGAGAAGGTGGGGAGGGAGCAGTGGTGCACTTTTTTTTTTTTTTTTTTGTGCGCGTGAGTGTGTGTTCACAGGAACACGAGATTTTTATAGGTGCGCGTTTCTCTATGTGTGAGTGTGGGCAGTGTCTCATATACCAGTCCGGGCAAGGCTCCAGGCTTTCCTGCACCACCTGGGCATCTGCGAGTCCTGTCACCGGGTACCGTCCCAGCTGGAGTGTGTGTTTCTGTGTGTTCGTGCCACTTGTCTGTGTCATCGTAGGAGGGGCCGCCCTTGATGAGCCTTTAGTGCCAGCCACAGACACCGTTGTCTTAACGTCTTTGCTCCATGGGGGGTCATACACAAACCTTACACTCTCAGAGTGGACATCTGGTACCCATCTCCACCTTCTTCTCTCCATGCTGAATGAATACCCCCCACCACTCCCCCACCCACCCTGTCCCAAAAAGAAGACACAAGAAATTAAGAGGGGCGAAAAGAATTCGATTAAACAGCCTCCATTAAGTAGCCAATGAAGCCCTCGCTGCCTTTTCACTTAGACTATACGTACACCATTAGCTGTTCAGGCCATGCGGACTTAAAAGCACCCTGCCTCTGAGGTCGTCCACCTCCATTGAGCAGAGCTAATATTAGAGTAGCTGCATAGCCCGATGAGATGATGTTGATTCTAGGGTGGCCGTTGTCTCTGCTCTCCTGGATCAATTGCGACTCATGATGGTTATAAACTCAACATCTGGTAGGACGTTAACGCCACAGTTTGTTCGGAAGGCTAGATGATTCAAATAATAACGTGATCTGTTCTGATACATATAGTATGGAGATAATTTTGAAATGACTTGACTGTGTGTGGTTTTACTCATAATTACCCCAAATGTTGTTCCTGATGCGTTTTATTCAACATCGGGATTCAAATTAACAGCTGATTGAGGTACCTGCTTGTCAAGTTAAAGGAGAACTTCAGGGTTTGGTTTTTTTTTTTCAACCTGGACCCTATTTTCCTAACTCTTTTATTCCAAGGGAGTGATGTAAATAACCATGTTTGCCATCTCTCCCGTCTGGAGCAGAAGCAGAGCTGCCTCCAGCCCCACAGTGCTGTAATCCAATGGGGCAACTGGCTGCTGTCAAATTAAACCCACTAAAAGGACATTTATTTCTCACGGACAGGCCCAGATTGTTATTATAGTTGTCTGACAACATGATGGAGAGGATAAATGAATGTTTGCGGCAGGTCTCTCCCCTTTTGGAACAGCATTTCGCTTCAGGAAAAGACGCGTAGTATTTGTTCCAATCTTTGTGTGGCAGCAGTCATCCTGGTTAAAATGGCCACTGCAGTCCCGAGGCTGCCGACTTGCAGTGCATCAAGCCACCATTTCTCGCCATATTAACAAACACGACAGGATCAAGCTGAATGTGTAAACAGATGTTCACATATTTCCATCATATTATACAGTTATAATAGCAATCTGAGGCTGTCAGGGAGGAAAACTGCACTTTTAGCGGATGTAATTTACCGGTGGCCAGTTGCTGCAGCCTCACAGTTTGGCTGGAGCCACTTCAAAAATAAATGGTTATTTCCATTTCTCACAAAGACTGGCATAAATTAGGTCCAGTTTGAAAAAGTTCCCTTTTAATGTTAAAAGGAAGTGATGTAACAACAAGGTAACACATTCAGCACTTGTTTTGTCATCAGGAGAGGTGCATTAATAAAACAGACTGGTTGACTACAGCATCACAGCACACCTATACTTGTGCTCAAGTGAACGGTGCCTCATCACTATAAATACTACAGTAATTGAGGTAATTTCTGCTACGCTCCTTTATGGACTGTATGACTTTGCTCGTATAATTGCTTTGTTTCCTGTGGGGTCATAAAACCCTGGACCGGACATTTGAGCCATTCGTCTTTTATGTCTCCGAAACTGTTATCTGATTTGTGGTTGTGGGGAAAACAAAATTGACTCTTGACTGAGTGGATTGACCTCTGAGACTGTGGGATGACACATGCACACACGTGTGAGCGCACACACACACACACACACACACTGAAATACCTGGACCCTTCTCCAATTTATTATTACTATCCATACCCAGTTGAGGAACATCTCAGTTTTTTTTTATGCGTCATTAAATCATGCATAATGTGATGAGGCTGAGACATAGACATAATGCTACAAACGCTATCGCTAGCAAAGAAAGCTATTTATTTAACTCCACCATCTTGAAAACATTAGCGGAAGTTGGTTTGGCTCACTATCAGGGACTCAGGTCGTCCCATTCGTTGGAATAGAAAACAGGGAGGTGTCAATGCAAGGAGAGAGAGAGAGAGAGAGAGAGAGAGAGAGAGAGAGAATTGCCTCAAAAAGTGAAACATATTATTTGACGTTTGTTTTTTTGGATTAACCACTATAATCGCTAATCAGTCCAGTGACGCCAACAGAAGTTATACCTGACACTTTGGTTGTTGAGCGCACCCTCTCATGGAATATTGCTAAATTATAGGACAACAACAGCAAAGAGGGCTGAAGAGAAATAAAAGTGTAATAAAAGCACGTCCTTGGTCCTCACTGCAGGTGAAATTGCCCTCAAAACGATGTATTCTCTCCCAATGATTATGGGGAAAGTGTGTCAAAGCTTTGGTGGTGAAAACAATTTTAAGAGTATTCAGGGAAGGGTCAACAGATTGCTGTGTACAGAAACACTTCAGGGTTGAAACAATACACCCAGCCCCGATACAATAACACTGCTAGCCTCGGGCACCCACCACACACACACACACACACACACACACACACACACACACACACACACACACACACACACACACACTCACACTGTGTTTCCTGCATTGTAGCCTCAAGGTTGAAACTGTAAACCAAATCACTCGGAGCTCAGCGGAGGCAACACTCCTGCACTCTTCCAACATCATCTCTCATACCCTTATTTTATGTTTGCAGATGATTTTCTGTAGTATTTGTCCTGGACTTTTGCAGATCCACCCATGTGTGAATGAGGTTGTTTTTTGTTTTTTTATTGTGGCAATAGTGCACTAATTTACTGGAGAATCAGAGTGAACTCATCTGTGCTTAAATTCTGCTTCAGATGAATTTGTATTGTACGTGTTCACAGCTCTATGGGGCCTCCTCTAAATGAGGGATAATCCGGGCATAAATATGCTCACCTCAGATGAAGCGATGGGCCCAAACCTTCTGTGTATGTATCAGAATACACTGCCAGAATATTATTAACCATTTCATGAATACAGTTTAAAATGATCACCATTGGAATTTAACCAGAGTTTAAAATGCCGATTTATCAGAAACAGAATGAAAAAGACGCACCAGGGATTAAGACAACGTGTAGTTTAAACAAACAGAAGAGATTAGAGATGAAAGGACACGTAATATGACAGAAGAAAAAGGGGTTGTGCTGACATTTTATCCGGTCATATGCCTGAAAGTGTCTTCCGTTAATAACAACAATCACAGAACTTAAAACACTTGCATTGAATTCCTGCTAAAACTAAGAGGAATGTCCTCGTGTGGGGGATGGACCTCTTGCTGCAAGTACATCTATGTCCAGTTAGTTAGCTGGCTGAAGGACCTGCAGGTATGTCGGTCCAGCAGATGTCGTCGTAATGATGTGTGCATCCTTTTATCCCAGATCGCTGACTGATAAGCAGCTACAAGAAAAGGTTAAATGTCACGTGACATGAGCAAAATCTTATTGTCTTTTGCATACAGATGTGACTAAAAAACACAACTGCATCTAAAAGATACAGCTTGTTTTAGCTCTGCTTCTATAAATATGCAGAGGGCAATTAAAATGTTTAAGTGATGGTTTTCAGTTGGATGGTTGAGGCATTGTCTGGACCGTATGGCAGTGATGCAGCGGTTTGTTGTTGATTTGCCTTCCCTGTTTTCCACATGCTACCATCATCCCTCGCGTGCGCGTCCCCTCGCGTCCTCGTACGTATCTGTAATTTCGGAGAGGCTAATTTAAGTTGATTTTGGACACTTAGACACGGAGAATCTCCCTGTTTCTAAGAAAGCAAAAGCCTGTTATTCAGCTCACTTGTCGCATGTTAGCTTGTATTTTGTTGTCGTTGTTGTTTTGAGTTGTTGTTGTTTTTTTTTAGCAGCAGCAGCAACCTCCAAACACCGCAGTGGAAGGTCCATTTTCTCAGGGGCAACTACTGGACTGAAAGTTAAAAAAAAGAAAAGAAAAGAAGAGGAGGTGCTGTGCAAGCAAAATAGGAGCTCATGCAGGTTTCCATTGACATTAGTGGATTTCCAAGGTTATTGACAGATTTCCAGACTCAACGGTTGGTGTGGAAAGGAGGCGTCAGGCAGCCCCCTCTGTTACTCCACCTTTGAATAAATGTTTGGACATTCACATGCTGTTATTATAGGTTGAGTGATACTTTAATCTCGTGCACTGCGTGAAGATGACATGCACATATAGTATAGTTATATAAGTGAGAGCGTTCCTTGACATTCTATAAAACCGCAGGTCTTAAAGGGAGTCCCAGAATATGCAACCAGAATATCATACACACACTTTTACATGCGCACGCAAGTGTGTGTAAGAGGGGGATCAGCAGGGGTCCGTGGGTGCTGATTAGTGGAGCAAATGTCATTAGGGGGTAATGAAAAAGCAGCTTTGGTACTAAAGTGAATGTTACATTACTACAGTGTCCAGACTGCGCCTGTTGGCACATCAGCACTTCAGTGCGTGTGTGTGTGTGTCTGTCAGTGCGTGTGTGTGAGTTCTTCATCCAATATCTAAGGAAAAGATGACGGAAACAGTTGGTGCTACTGACAAAATGCCAAACATAAGGAAGTGTGTGTGTGTGTGTGTGTGTGTGTGTGAGAGAGAGAGCGAGAGGGGAGAGACAGGAAAATGTGGAGGGGGGCTCTCCCTTTCACCTGCAATTGTTTAAGCGATGTCATATGTTGGCTTGTGTGTGTGTGTGTGTGTGTGTGTGTGTGTGTGTGTGTATTTGCATTATACTACTCTGTTGTACTTTTTGCGTGGCGACGTATCACCATTAGTGTACGCACTTGCACATTTCCCAGATGTCTTACATATGTGCGATTGTTTTTTTTTTCTGGTGCTTCTATAAATTGTGGCGTATGTATACATATATATATATATATATATATATATATATATATGTATATGTATATATATATATATATATATATATATATATATATATATATGTATATATATATATATATTTTTTTTCCCCCTGTCGGATCTTTAACTCTCTGTATATTTTCCCAGAGTAATATCAGTGGCAGAGCCACTTCTATTCACTGGTTGGTACAGTAATCACAGTGAGGGAGAACTCTCTGCTGCGCTGCCATTTAACCACTATGGCCTTGACTCTGCTCTTGAAAGCATTAGAGGTGTCACATTCAGCTCTGTTATGCACTTGTGTGCGTGCGTGCGAGATGGCCTTATGAGTAGAGCGGTGGAGTGCAGTGACTGGTTACTTATTGTGCGGCAGCTGTTAAATATAAGAAGTGCATAAAACAAGAGCATCGTCGATCTGAAATTTTAAGCGGCTGTCTGTCTTCCTTTCCTTGACAGGGACCACAGCGAAGGGCGAACGGGGATGGGTGTGTAATCCATTCCCTCTCTCCCTCTTTGTCTCTGTCACAGCAGCATCTCTCTTTCCAAGTCCTTCTCAAATGATTGAATATTTTCTCTCATTCAATGTTGCTGTCCAAAAAAAAAAAAAATCAAAAAAAAAAAAAAAACGACATCGGGCAATGCAGATGCACACATACACTCACACAGCCTAGTCTAGCAATTTAATTAAGCACTCTATGAATAATTCAGTTTGAGCCTCTGGGATGAAGATAATTATAACGATCAGGATAATAATGTTTATTTTGCTTTTTATTGTATTAAGACATCAATATCTCTGCAGTGCAGCGTGGACAGTGTGCAGCTATGTCTCTAATGCCTGAAGCACCACTTCCAAGTGCTACAATGTTTATGCATGTGTGTGTTTATTTGTTTGTCACGGAGGGTGAGTGCTCGAATGTGTGTGAGAGGAAACAGGCCTTCCTCAAGATGCCAGACAGCGGCGGATGCAGCTGTGTTCTTCTATCACGGACAGAACCATGGATTGATAACCGACTGCTGCCGGCTTCCAGTCGTGACCTTGAAAATTGTGACTGTTCTCACTCCCAGTAGACGTATCAGAGCCCATAATCCTCACTTTAGCAGATCAATAACATATAATGTGATTACAGTGGGGCTCGCCGGGCCCAGCAGCTGTTCTCCACCCTATGCAGCTTCTATCAAGTTCTGATTAGTCAATGATTGTCTATTCTTTGTCAGGCATATGGAATCAGCAGTCTATTCGCTGCCACTGTATAGTCATTGATTAACCCCAAAAACAGATGTGGGAACGGTGATTGTGCTGTATTGTTGGGCTGCGCTCCGGCACATTTCAGCACACTGGGAAGTCTTTTCCAAATGGTTGCAATTTGCTATTCTTTCATAGGATTATTGTAAAGCTTCTCTCCTATATTCTTCAGCCAAGAGGTTGGTGTATTGGTGTATGATGTGACGAGTATCTGAGTCATGAGTTAAATTCAATCCTCTGATGTTTTTTTGGGGGGGTTCTTTTTTTATACTTCGGATGTGCTGCGGTCTTTTTCAGCTGGGATTGTTCCTGATTTTCCTCATTATACTACTCATGTATTGCGTCTTTAAAGTTGCAATTATAGGCTTTTCTCATATTTGCTTTTGGAATCGTTTGTATTCATCCATCCTATCCCTCCATCAATATCACATTCCAGTCAATCCATCATCTGCCACGCATGCAAGACACACACACATACATAAACACACACACACACATGTGTACTTGGGTCCTGTCTATTAAATCAAGCCTGAGATCCTCAAAGTTTAACATTGATTCTTTTCTCTGTCACTCCCCCACCAAAGCTCCAGGGCTTGTGCCCAGACACCCAGCATCTCTGGCAGACCCGTTCCAGACACGACCTCTCCCTCTGGGCTTCAGCAGCAGAGAAAAGTCCATCTGTGGAGCCAGACCCAGTGGAGTTAACCCACCAGTCTCTGGGGCTAATGGATGGCTCAGGCAGAGAGGAAGGTTGGGGTGCGTGCCCATCAGCACTTCATTGTGTGTGTGTGTGTGTGTGTGTGTGTGTGTGTGTGCATGTGCATGCACACACACACACACACACACACACACACACACACACACACACACTCTGGTTTTAAGTGTTATGTATGTGTGGATGGTGTACAAGAAACTTGAGAAACTTTCAACTGCCCCCTGTGTCCCCTCAGCAGCCGCCTCATTTGATTAGTAGCCTTAAGGCGCACTGTGGATCAATAACTGACTTCAGTACCCCCCCCCATCAGTGATACACACACAGCCACACAACGACACACACACACACACACACACATACACACACACACACACACACACACACACACACACACACACACCAACGCACAAAGCTCTGCTGCTGCAGTTCATTTAGGCCAAACCGTCAATCATCAAAGTGTGGACAGGTCCAGTTTGGCCCAGTCTATCTAGGACGTTGGAGGGGGGGTGTATGTTTGCATGTGAGTGTTTGATGAGATATTATGAGTCTGCTTGGTCCATCTGTCTTCGTTGTGTGTGTGTGTGTGTGTGTGTGTGTGTGTGTGTGTGTGTGTGTGTGTGTGTGTGCGCCAATTAGTTCATGTTCCGCATAATCCCCAGCATGCCAATATGAGCAGGTGGGTTGATGTCAATAATCATGATGCCAGCTTTTTGTAATGTAACTTAACACATACGCAAACTTGACTTGTGTTTCAAATACCAGGAGAGCAGCATTGCGCACACACACACACACACACACACACACACACACACACACACACACACACACACACACACACACACACACACACAGGCTGTGTGACGACACCACAATGTGACTACAATCACACAGTGCAGAATATTCGGTGAACTGCTGTGCTCAAGGGTACTTTGACATTGAAGAGGAAGGAGAGAGCATCATCTAAATTCTCTCTTGTGGTCCAGTAATTAGAGCTGTCTGAACAAAAGAACAATTAGGCGACCACCTGCAGTTCTATAAAGTGAAAAAAAGACATTAAATATCAAAACACTTTTATCCAGGTTGAATACTTAAGTACAAACAACAAAGGCGTGCCTTTAGTTATTCCACAAGTGACATGTCAACTGACGAGGCAACTTTAAAGTACAAAGTGTGAGGTTTTCAGGTTAATACAGGACTGAGACGTAAGCTAATTGGTGTGACAAGGTCAGATTTGTGCGATAATTCAGTCGTCATATTGTTTATCCAGAGACTGAGATAAGAACAAAGCGCGCTGGGACCCGATCAGCATGTCAGGCACGTCACGGGGCCATCAGCCGTCCGTCTCAGTGGTCATTCTGGTTCCCTGTGTGGTCCGCTTGTCTCCTCACTGCCTGTCCACCCACGCGCTTTTCTTCGTCTGACGGCCTTGTAGACGCCACTACCGCTGACCGTGATGCTGCACGCACTGAATAGCCCACCTCCCACGCCGCTGTCGCTCACTTGTAGCTCCGCCCATCCACTCTGCCATCCCACACATGTAAACATAATCATTTGTCGCCCACATGTGCCAGTTAACCTACTAATGAGGCGGCACGGGTCGTGTCGTGCCGGTCTGCCCCCTTGGGGCTGGCCGACCCGTCTACGCCTCGGTTTAATTCACGCCCACGCTCACTGCTTGATGGACTGCCTCCTCTAATAGACTGACTGGCTGAATTACCGACTGGCTGGGGTAAACATGTTGCATGCTGGGATGGCGTGGGAATTTGAAGCAAAGCACGTGGGTGTAGAATGGAGTGCGAGGGGATGGAGAGCAGTGATACGGCTGTGTGAGGTCACCATATCACATCCTGTTGAATATATGGAGTCATGGTAATTAGTGCTGAATGTTGCTGTGTAGCTCCCTGCACGCCGCTCTGCCTCCTGCATGGAGGCATGGATTTCAAGGATCCATCAGTCCATCCATTATTTTTTTGTAGGAATATTCTAAAAACGCCACCCCCCCATTTTCTTTCCTTACTCGCCCTTCTACTGTGTAATGGCGAATGCAAGGTGTCAGTGGTATTTGATAGATCTGTGGAGGTAGAGCAGTTTATTCAATTAATTTTCCTCGCATTAAACATGTGACACACCTCCTGCGCTCATGCCGTCAGTTGAACGCTTGAGAGGGTGAAGGCAACAATTAGAACACAACTGATGGACAGTTATTTTCGTAGCTATTGATATGCAGCACCTGTCTCGCTTTCCTTTCAAGCGAGTGTGTATGGTGTCATGTGTTTCTAAATGTGCAAGCATGTGTGTGTGTGTGTGTGTGTGTGTGTGTGTGTGTGTGTGTGTGTGTGTGTGAGTCATGGCAGTCCCTCGCCTGATGATCATCTATTGTGAGTGCGGCAACAGCCCGAACACTTGACTGCACAACTGTTAATTTCTCTCTCAGAGCATAAATTAATAGTTCATAAATAAGCGAATAAATTAAAGAATGGATGGGAGGAGAGAGCGAGGAAGGAGGGGAACGAGGGGCTGGAAAAACTTTCTCATCAGAAAAATTTAATTTCTCACTCCGACACCCACGAGACTGGGGGGAGGGGAGGCAAGGGAGGCGGGTAATGGATGTGTGTGTGTGTGTGTGTGTGTGTGTGTGTGTGCGCGCGCGCGCGCGTGTACACGTGTGTGTATGTGTGTGCTCAAAAAGGATTCATTTTCAGCATTTCTATCACACCCCTCGGAGCACTGACATGTTGGCGTGTTTTTTTTTCTTCTTTTCTGTGTGAGATTCACATTCGACAAACATCTGTGCCTGTTACTGAACACACACGCCAGAGGCCTGACAGAGTTGGTGTCAATACGATGGTAAAGCTCTGCAAATTTAACATAATTTACAATTCGATTTCATTTGATTCTGTCATAAAGACATTAAACATGATGTATTATTCTTCACAAAATAGAAGCAGTGATATTTGCTATATTTAGTGTCATTTTTTACAATGTGTAGGACTGGCGGGTACCTGCCTGGCTTTTTATTTATTTAATGGATGGAGAAGATGGATTGCAGCCTGTAGCCTGTCCAAGAAAAAAAAAAGAAGATTTTCTGCTTCAGACTGATAAAAAAAAAAAAAAGAAATGGTACAAATCAGTCATCAGACAATCTCACAGAGGACAGAACAGCACAGTTGTCCTGCAGACTTTTCTGTGACAGCTTCGACTGTTTCACGTCATTCCTCTTGTCCAGACTCCCTTGAGAAAATCGTTGATTTTACTGGTCTGTCTACTCAGACCCGCCTCTGGTTCTTCTGTCAGACCAGCAAAGCCAGCAGAACAGCCTGAGCCTCCAGCTGTGCGGCGTTGGTGCTGAGCTCAAGGTCCTTCAGCGGCTTCTTTCCATCCTCTGTCACGAGCGGTAGAACTTTTTTGCGTTTAATTTCTGTCAAAAGTTGTCTGTCACTTGCACGTTTCCTTTCTTCCTTCAGCGCAAACACTCAGTTTTGGGGTTCATATGCACAGGTAGGAGGTTGAGACTGACCAATCAGAGGAAGAGAGAGGCAGCAGCGTTGGTTTCCCTCAGCCGGATCCTGGTTCCCGCTCCCGCAGATATGGTTCTCCTCCGTTAGCTCCTGTCTCGTGAGCGCAGCTGGTTTTAATGCTCTTGACTTTTGACACTAATTGCATGCCATAAACTTCCCTCTTTTCTAGGTCAACCCACAAACGCAACACAAACTTTGCAAATGTTCTCACCTCGAAAACTGAAAACAATCATCAGCTACATGAGCGGGGATAAAATATAAGCGATCAGGTTCCTAAATACAGGTTAGCAGCAGCGGTAGCAGCTCCTACATCCTCTTTGACCAAAGCGTCTTGTGCGTTGCCTCTGTCAGGAAGAGCAGTCATTCACAGAGAAATCTGCAGCATCAATTACTTGAATGGTACATAGCCTGCAGTCTGCAGTGGTGGGTGAAGGCTTTGTGTTCTCCAGCCTCTTGAGAGTGAGAGCATCAGAAATCGCATTTAAAGAACATCAGCAGCAATTAGATGCATGGAAGTGGGTTTTTAATGGCGTAGTCTCTTATGTGAATGTTTGTACTGTAGTCAGACCAGTGAGGTCAGACGGTGGTTTGCTGATCTGAGTGCAGCTAATAGCTTCATATAATCACTCATTTCTGACAGCAGCTGGGCGAGTTAAGCTAGCCGAACTGTAGAATGGAATGTTACAAAGTGCACACTCTTTGTTACTGGAACTAAGTAGATTTTCAGCTATTGACTTAATTTTTGGGACTTTTTTTTTTTTTTTTACTTATACTCCCTACATTTTGACACAATATCTGTACTTTCTTCCCCCTACATTTTTAAAACAGGGTCTTTAGTTTTCATGCACAGGAATAAAACGGTGGGATAAGAAAAGAAGACAGCATTGATTGTATGCTCTATTCAAGTGTAGATGCTCGCTCTCTAACATACTGTAGGTGGCGCTAATGCACATTTGCTAAAACAGACAAAAGAAGACATCCACCAAACTTTAAGAAGCTTTAGGAAGTAAACTACTTCAACACTTTTACTCAAGGAAACAGGTTGAATAAGTACTTTTACCAGTATTTGTCCTTGGGTTATGATGGCATGTACTTTTGCCACCTCTGTAGAAGTGCTCATGGCACCCTTAGGAGTGATAATACATCAGACGTAACTGTTGGAGTATGTTATGATCTTTGCTTCCCAACCAAAATCAATTTTTATCCTCAAAACTCTTCAACAAACAAATAAAACTTTATATTTTTGCAACAGAAGGTAAAAGAAAGTTTGTCATTTGAAGCGCTGTGCGATGGCTGCCTCCAGCTCCACATATCCTCTTATCCGACATGATGACAATTATTCCGGACCTCGGGGAGCTTAAGGCTGTCTCAGGATGGCCTGATGGGAGCTCTGGGATAAACTACGGCAGATATTAGTTGTGCAATGTCAGCAACGTTGATTAAATTGTCTCCAATAAATGCTCTTTGTGACGAGTTATTTGATATGGGCCCAACTGCTACTTCTAAATAGTCACGCCACCGGAAAAACCTCGCTGCGATTTGTCGTGTCAGCTGGAAGCATGTTGAATTGCTGTGGCTGTTCAAATTTATAAATTTATATTTCCTAATTTTTGATAAGCTGCATATAAAAAATAATGACCCAGCCACGTGTGATAATATGCCTGCTTCCGACTTTTTAATATGCGAAAGCTGATTTCCCTGGCTAGTCATTAGTGATTCCAATAAAGCCAGGATTGGCCCAGTGCAGACACTTGGCCAGCCGTCTGGGTTTAAGGATGACTCCTTTGGGTTGGATGCTCGCCACGCTGGTGAACAGCTTTGTTGGTTTGTTTGTTTTGATCCACTCCTCAGCGCAGCATGCTCTTTGGAAGACTTTCCACGGGATTACATATACCATGAAAAGTAGATTACTACATTGAATGGATTCCGACCAAAGGCAGCTCAGAGATGAGGTTGGCTAAAAACTACTCTCATTCATTTATTTATTTTTGCCGTCGTGTATTTTTTTTTTTTTTTTTGGATGCAGGTCTTTTCTGAGTGAATTCCTGAGAAGCCTCTTTGACTTTTTAATTGTTGTAAAATGGGTCATATGTTTGACACGCTGGATGAATTATAAAGGAAATAAGGTTGGATGCCAGTAAGCGCAGTAAGCCACTGCAGCAGCAGAGGCACTCAAATGGACCTATGGATGTTCCCCAGCCGTGCGGCGTGATGACCTCTCTGCACAACGCACAGCTATCTTTGGAGCATCCTTCTGTACGATGTTTCCCAAACTTTTTCTCTGTGTGATTGTCCTGAATGTGCCCTTGAAGAGAGCAGCCGACCACAGACGCTGCAGAGATCCTCCCTGTAAAAGTGTTCTTAATTATTAATGCTGGCCCTCCAGACTGGCAGAGCTCCAGACTGCCCAGGGATGACCACCACAGTTCACTCACTCACTGCAATGAATTATTCTCATAGAACGCTGACACACACACACATGGCCAGGGAAGTGTAGAAGCATGGACATATGGAAGAATGTGAGCTAATAAAATAGGAGCATACACACACGCGCACATGCTAATGACACAATGTACTCAGTAGAACCGAGGCCATGTGCAGTATTTATCACTCCTGCAAGTGTTTATGCAAGAAATACGCACACAATCCAGGAGAAGTACACCACCACACGTCTTTGTTCCCACTCTGTTATCTGACACATTACACACACATATACACACTTCACCAGACACACAATGGATCCCCGAGCACACACAGGCCATTTGCAGTATTTCTTCTATTCAGTGTATTCTGTCCAGCTGTCAGCAGGCTGTCAGTGTGTTCAGTTGCCAGGCAAACAGCCCCGCCTCCTCCCAATAATAAAATATGCCTTTAAAATGTCACTCGCTCCCAAAAGAGCAAAAGCAGCGGCAACAAATCGATTCACATTAGTTGTTCAATTGACTTTGGCTTGAACTTAACTCCTCCTCCGTCTCACCCCATCTTTCTTTTGTTTTCTCCCTTCCTTCCTTCCTTCCTTCCTTCCTTCCTTCCTTCCTTCCTTCCCTTTCTCCTTTTTTGTGTTTTACTCTCCAGGTAATCTAAGTGGATGAATGAGGTGGCGATAGCAGCTTTGGCACAGCTCCTATTCACGCTCCTCGCCGCCGTGGCAGCACTCATTTCAATTTTCACCTCATTTTAAACTTATCACATTGACATCATTAAGGCTTCCTCTCAGTGTCGCACTCATTCGTTATCCTCTCCATTTTTACATTTCTCTCTCTCTCTCTGTTTGTATATCTCCTTGCCTTTCGTTGCTCTCTCTCTCTCTCTCTCTCTCTCTCTCTCTCTCCTTATCTGTCTCGCTCCTTGTCAGAGGATTTAAAAGGCTCTCTACTTGAGAGCTGTGAGTGTCTGGGCTTTGGTTTTTCATCCCAGTGACAGAAACCTGTTGGAGTCTCCTTATTCAGAATGAGAGAGTTGGACATTTTTGCCTTTAAACAGGGATAGCAGGAAGAAGTGTCGGGTCTTGTATATCTTCAAAAGCGACACATAACTCAATCTGGTTGCTCATTTCAAAAGGCTGAATGCTGTTTTTCTCAGCGCAACCTTGGGATTTTTTTTTTTTTTTTTTAAATTTCAGTGTGAAGAGAACTCGGCAGAAATGTTTGACTTGTGTTTCTGTGGAAAAAGAAGTGAACAATAATTTAGCGTCAGTTTGATCTGTGAGATGAGAATGGGTTCATTACTGTACTTCTGTATTAAGGAGTGAACGAGACACAGAAACAGAAACAATTAATGAATTAGAAAATTAGTCGATTAATAGAGAAACGGTCTGTGATCGTGCGTTTTATGTATCAGGAAACAGGAAAAGAGTGACTAACTCCAGCTTCTCATTTGAGATGCATATCTAAGCATTTTCTTTTCCCATCTTTTGTGTTCACACCAAGAACCTGGCCGGTGTAACTGCTGTTAATCTGCTGCCACTGAGCAGCTCCACTGGTGCTAACAGGGTTCAGGGTCTTCCTCAGCGGTGCCAATCAAAGGGCAATGTGGTTAAATCACTGTGGATTCTGGACGGTGAGTCAGATATTCACATTTTCATGATGGCTCTATGTCTTTTTGTGTGCCAGTTCCAAAAGTATTATTAGATTAAATGGGGTTTTTAGTCAAGGCAATCATTAGCTGGGTTTACATGGAGCCTAATATTCCAATTAGAAGCCCAAACCGAATGAAAATGTTCCATACAAACACCTCAATCCGAATAAAGAGGCCTAAACCGAATGGAATTTCATTCGGTTTCACAGGGGTAGAATATTCCTTTTCCCAAACCGATCAGATGTAAAATCCTTATCATGTAAACGGTGAAACGGAATGCTGTCAGGCTGTTCTTTCTGCGCGTGCTCTGTCTGGACGTAAATGCACAGTGACTTTTCCTCACTTGATAAAAATGGCGGCTTCCGAGCAGCAGTGCACGCAGAACTGGTCTGCGGCGGAGAGTTCATTTTTAATACAAACTCTCGAAGACCTGAAGATTATCGCACGCTAAGACGGAAGGAAAATAAGAAATTCTCAACTGTTCAAAAAAGTCCACGAAAACTCAACGAAGCCGTCTCCTCTTCCGTGCTTCCAGTAGAAGCGCCTTCGTATCAAGCTTTTGCTTGAATAAATGTGTCAACACAATCGCAACGACTGTGCTGATCACACGATGGACCTCCATCATTGATCAGTCACGTGATGTTTACATCGCTCTGCACGTGACACACGGCCGTAAAACGGCGGTTCCGATGAAATGAAGTGGCACATGTAAACACCAGATCGGAATAGATCACGACACATGGAAACAGTTGACCTCAACTCTTCAACCGGAATAATTTCAATCGGAATGAAGAAAAAGTCTGCATGTAAACTTGGCTTCTATCTCAGTTAAAAACTCTGACTAAACCTGAGGAGGAAGCGGTTCGATTACCACAAGCGAAGATCACGTGACCTGCCGCTCCATCTGTCCCACGCCTGCTAGTTTGTTTCTTCAGATTCGCCACAAACGTCCGCTTGGAGGATGAATTGAAAAGATTTTGGTGGCCAAAAGTTACTGTCACGTCACGCGGACGGAATTTCTACGGCTATATTACACTCTCTAAGTGTATCATATGTAGAGAGTGTTTGGTATTTCTGGCAGCAGCATCTTTTAAACATGGTCCATGTTGGATCCCTGCTGTTTTGGTCACTGTTCTGAATCCCCTTTGACTTCTGTATTGGATTATTTCTTTTTCTTTCTTTCTTTCTTTCTTTCTTTCTTTCTTTCTTTCTTTCTTTCTTTCTTTTTTTCCATTTTCTTTAATTATTCCTAACGTGCCCTGATGTTAAGTGAACACTGTTTCCGTGGTGAGCGATGAATGCCGAGCGTACACTCGCCGGCTTACTCGCGCGGCGGTCACGACAAACGTAGGCTAAAGGTGCTGGAGCTCATAGCAAGACGCAGAAAGGTGCTGGCTTCACACTGGGGTGCATGTTCTTTCATCACTGAGTGTCTTCGTCAGGGTGTTTTAAAGAGCAGTAACCCATCCAATCACGTCCCCTTCCACTGTGGGCCAGCTTGATTAGCTCCTCTGTACTCCACCTTCATGTACATGTACTACAAGTTAGCCTGGTCTCACTACTTGCACCAGCTTATCTCGCTGCCACCAGCATCTTGTTATCTGTGCGCTGGAAATAAACGCAGTCATAATGTGTGGTACTTTATTCCTCTTATCTCGGTGCAATGTTTTCTCAACATCGGATCTGTTTTGCTACTGTGTTGATACTTCACATGGCTTATCTCATTGTGTCGTCCACGGTGGAGGAAGAGGAGGAGGAAGAGCAGGGGGGGCAGGAGGGGGAGGGCTGCTGGCTCTGGGAGACCCACTACAGTCTGCTACCATGAATGTTGTCTTGTGTTTAGCTCGGGTCTCTCCCCCGCTTATCTGACTCTGTGTTTTCACAGACGGTGTTTGACACGGAGGACCCTACCGTTGGCTAGTTGGAGCTGACAGGTCGGAGGTCAAGTGAAGTGAAACTGGCAGAGTGAGAGGTCAGGAGGGAGAAAGTAGAGAATACAAGGTCGGGAGATGGAGGCGGGGGAAGGTTAAGACCTCACTGAAAAGGAGCCCAAAGTTAATATCCCTCATCATCCCCTGTGCCTTAACCCACGGGCTAAACCAATATGGCCTCTTCTGATAAACAACATGTCCCACATCTGCATTGTTAGTCAGGAATCTGTGCTGCCATCTTGGATCAATTTTTGGCCAAATAAATCTGAGTGCCAGGGCCATTTCGGGGTTTTCAGTGTCCCGGTTGCCACACCGCAGGCTTTCACAAGCTTGGAGTCACAATGTAAAACTGTGGCTCAGGAGAGGAAAATGAAAGCTGTTCTACACACACACACACACACACACACACACACACACACACACACACACACACACACACACACACACACACACACACACACACACACAGAGCTCACCTCCCATCATAAACAGAGGCCCAGGCGAGGGTGCGGTCCTGTGGCCAGCATGGGGCTGGTGTGTGTTGGGGGGAGAACGTACAGGTTGGAGGCTGGTGGCGACGGTGGCGGCGCTGCGGCGAGCCTTATGAGCCTGGCGTCATGTACCCGCCATGTTGCACCTCCCTGCCATGAGAGCCTGTTAAGACAATTTAAAATCCTGCAGTCCTTCTCAGCAGGAAACTGAGGTTTTCTGATGGATTTTTTTCATTTTCTTTTTATACACATCAAAACCTGCAGGTCCAAATTAGCATCCACGCCGTGCATGTTGGAGAGCATGCAAATGTACACACTGGTGTGCATCTGTCAATCTGTACATGTGGATGTGTTCACACTGGTATAGATATGCAGGAGTGAGTGTGCGCACGTGTGGGTGTGACGCTGTGATAAAAGTCAAAATAAGAGTGCCACATGGGAGCGTTTATCTCGCGACAGACCACTTCTGTCTAATTAGCGTGAAACACACAAGAAAAATATCGGCAACTGTAATTAAAGCTGGAAAACAAGATGTGTGTGTGTTGCAACATATGGTGTAAGTGAGTGTGTTCTCGCATTGCTGCATGTCTGACCCTCTGCGGCGCTTCAGGTAAGAGGCATCAGTGCTGTCAGAGATGATGCGCTACGTGCTGTATGTACAGCAGCTTCAATCACGCCACGTGTCCTGTGCATGTGATGACTTGAAGACGCAGAGATTTCCTGTTTGCCAGTAAAACCCAAACCCGCAATTTTAGATTGGCTGAATCAGTGGGATGATTTACGACGTCACAGTTTACTCTGTCCGACTCCGCAGCGTTTTAGTGGTCTGGCGAAGCATCAGATTTGATAATAAAAAAAAACAAAAAAACAAAACCTGCAATTCTTTCTTTCTGTGCTCTTTCTAGACAACAGCAGCATGTTGTGAGGGGTGAGAACATAATCTGAACAGGAAATTGCTCCAGAACGCAAGGGTTTATGGGTATATAGAGACAGATTATAACGTATTAAAGCCAAGTCACTGATGTTTGGAAAGCATAACAGAAAAAAATATCCGAGGGCAGACTGCAGTCTGGGCTGATGCTCCCATTCTATTTTTGCATGTGTTTTTAACTGGTTTGTTCAACAGAGAATGTTAATTATAAGAGTACAAACCCATTTTGCAAAGATAAAGTTTAAGGGACTAGGATCAGATTTGTGTGTGTGTGTGTGTGTGTGTGAGAGAGTGTGTGTGTGTGTGTGTGTGTGTCTCTCTCTCTCTCTCTCTCTCTCTCTCTCTCTCTCTCTCTCTCTCACTCGTTCTCCCCAGGGCAAAATTTGCATCCTAATGAGAAGTTACCAAAAGTCTAATAAGGATTTTTGTCTGCGCTGTTTTTAATTGTCTTTGAACCTTTTTTCACCTGTAATGAGTCAGACTGTCCCAAAATAAAGCATTTGAAAAGCATGTTTTTTTTCCCACCAATGGAAACAAAGAATAATCCACCTCCATGTCTAGACATAAGATCAAGCCTTTTAGTCATTTTTTTAACATTAATCTGGCTGCCAAACTTTTCCTTCACATATTTGATGGATCTTAGATCCCTTATTCTTCAACCCTCATTTCCTGACCAGCAACCACAGTTACAGTAAATACCACCCCCCCCCCCAAAAAAAACCCAGACAATAAAAATGGAAAAAACAACAATAAAATTAAATTTGCACTTTCAAAAATACTCCTCTGTGCTTTGAAAGCATAAAAGTTTAGAACATTTTTGAATGTGTGACTTTTTTCAGTTTATTAGTTTGGAGAGAGGGAGAGAGCGAGAGAGAGAGCGGGGGATTCATAAATGATTTATTATAAACATTAACAGCTTTACGTCTGGTGCAGAGCAGCTTTAGATCTTTTGTTTGTTTGCTTCCTCTTTACCATTCTTGCTGTGTAGCACACGTGGCTTTGGGGGGAAAAAAAACAATTTCTCTTGGCATAGAATGTGATAAATGAAAGTTATATGTCTTTGCGATCAGATTTAGCCGCGTGTGTGTTGACAGTACATTTTGTCCCAGTGGGACTTCCATCCAAGCCTCGACATTTTCAGACAATATTGTGGTATTGAGCCACAGATTTCATAAGTCAAGCTAACACCAGGGACACGTGTGTGTGTGTGTGTGTGTGTGTGTGTGTATCTACTGACATCACAACCATCTCTCTCTCTCTCTCTCTC
>NC_141343.1:2965000-3035000 GCF_037954235.1 Aulostomus chinensis | reverse complement strand
ATGATACTACAGGGGAAGGGGGGTTGGGGAGGGGGATGCTAAAAAAATTAGAGAAGGTTGAAAATAGGTGAATGTGGGATTAGTGTTGAGGAATCATTTACAGTAATGATCAAAGAACAGAGATTGCGTTACTCTTTGGAGCAGTAATGTAATCGCCATGCAAATTAGAATTAAAGAGAACAGCAGAGTCCAGAGTGAATGAAAGAGGAGTGGAAGAAGAGAGAGGTTCAGCATAAGCCAGTTCAATTAGCAGAATTTAGCCTATTAATTAGTGCTATTAGCAACATCACACTGGGGTGTTACTTAGTGAGTGTGTCCATTTGAGATTTGACATGAAAGTGACTTGTTAAGGGCCATAAACAGGAAACTTTCAAATGCCAGAACACACACACACACACACACACACACACACACACACACACACACACACACACACACACACACACACAAAACCATAACAGGTTGGGGAGATGTTTTTCATTAGCATTTTTGAAAGCATTCCTACTCCTAGTTGCACAAACAATTGTCGTGTATGCAGCAGTGTGTGTGCGTGTGTGTGTTTGAGTGTACACGCGTGTGCCAGGCTGTGGTGAAGTAGGTGCAGTTCGGCATCCTTGCTTCCTAGCGTGCCTTTTCTTCATAAAAATGCCACTCAAATCCTCCGCTTAGGAATCAGGAGCAGCTGGCGCCATATTCACACTCCCCCCCCCCTTTTCTTTTCTCTCCCCTTCAATCCACTCCAGTTCTCCTCCTCTATTTTTAGTGTCCTGCATTCATTTGTGCATGTTATGGCCTCACTGTCTGCTGGCCCTGTGCTCTCCCTGACTTTTCCTGTCATTTTGCTTTTCCACCTTCTTCTGTTCCTTGGTTTGAGACGTCCAGCGGGCTCTGAGATCCGAGGCCGGTTGCTTCACTTTTCACCAACCCCAAAACAAATGAATCATTTTTATTCATGATCAGACGGGCCCTCTGAAGGATGCTGCTGGGGTCTCCGGGGGTCTCCGGGGGCCAACTGTGTGTTTAAGGTCTGTGCAGTGATGGATGGCGAGAAAGACGGCTGAACTATTCTCAAGTTCAGATGAAAATAATTTGCAAGGGTGAGGTCATTCTGAAGCTGATGTGCCGCCAACACATGTAGAAGCATATTTTCCTCCAATCATGCTCTCGCTGTAGTCACAGGAACTGATAGAATGATGGAGAACAAACAAAGGAAACCTCAGACCACCCTCCTCTCTCCCTCCACTGAGGCTGGGAAGCTCGTCATCTCCCTCTAGTGGCGGGAAGCTCGACTCCAGCGCTCCACTTGTTGCCTCCCCTCCACTCAATTGCTTTAACTGTGTTCTTATTTATATATTTCACTATTGATTTCTCTGTTGAGGCTGACATGGCTCTAATCCACAGCGACTAGCTGTCATGGTGTGATGGATGGAACAAAGCCAGTAAGCAAACACAATGCAAGATGAGTGTGACACATTTGTATGTGTGTGTGTGTGTGTGTGTGTCTGTTAGTGAGCGTGTGCATCTGTTTGTTTAGGTGTGTGTCTGCTAGTGATTGCGCTCGCATATCTATTAAAGCGTGTCTGCGTGCACATTTGCAACACGGTTGTGTGTGTGTGTGTGTGTGTACGGTATGTGCATGTGTGTGTACACATGATGAGCATGTGGTAGCTGCTGAAGAAAAAAAGAGGCAGGACAATGTGTCATAATTACACTGCGGGTGTCACAGTGAGAAGAGCGAACTAAAGCTAGATGAGGTGGTGTTTACCAATATGAACAGACAAATAAAACACCATATTGGTGTCAGCTATCCTCTTCTCACACACACACACACACACACACACACACACACACACACACACACACACACACACACATACATACATACACATACACACCTTTCCTCATCCCTTGTGGCCATGCTTCCCTTGTCTTTCACTTCCTGTGTGTATTTATGAGTGTGTGCCAGTATATTAGATGTATGCAGTGTCTGTCCTATTTCTTCCACTTTGTTGAAAGGAGTTGAGGAGTGTGTGTGTGTGTGTGTGTGTGTGTGTGTGTGTTTGTGTGTGTTGGGGGGGGGGGGGATCAGGGATCCCACAATAGATCCAGGCTCAGAAAGAAGGTCAGTGTCAGTGTATTGCTCATTGTACAGCAAAGAAGAGGAAGTAAAGCACAAAGTTTTATTAAAGGGACAGAAGGTAAAGGTGAGGAAAAGAACCACCAGGGGGGTCGGGTCTGGGTCAGGTCCGAGTCCGGGTCTGGGTCCAGGTCTGGGTCGGGTCCGGGTTTGGTAGAATCGTTCCAGCTGAGTGTAAATCCATGTATGAATTCATCAGTTACCTTCCATCACATCACCTCTGAAGTTGCAAACCAATAAACCCCATGATGTAAGTACTGGTATGTTCCGTGTGTGTGTGTGTGTGTGTGTGTGTGTGTGTGTGTGTGTGCTGTTGTTACAACACACACACACACACACACACTTTTCCACGTTGCCATGCTTCCCTTGTCTGTCACTTCCTGTGTGTTTTTATGTGTGTGCCAGTATATTGGATTTATGCAGTGTCCCATTTCTTCCACTTTGTATGAAGGTGTATTTATTTGTGTGTGTGTGTGTGTGTGTGTGTGTGTGTGTGTGTGTGTGTGTGTTTGGGGGGGGGGGTGAGGAAGAGTCCTACAATAGATGCAGGCTCACCGGCCAGAGGAATTTAAAAGTTACTTGTGTCTAACTAAGACACACATTCATGCCATCACTGTCATCCAGTGGTTCCCACAGTGAGGGCTTGTTTGATGATTTCCAGAAAACAAATAAAAATTGAAAGCTGATCACAAAGGGATTTTTTTTTTAAGATCAAAATAGAACAACCGCAAAATCTGAATTGAAGCGCCTGTGTTTGCATCAGCCTGTCAGTGCGTGTGTATCTTTTTTCACGCTTCAGCCGGGTTTCTATTCTGGGGCCCTGTGGACCCAAAATATCGGGACGGTAAGATTCAGTGACAGCGCAGGAACGATTGCGTCACAGTCCGAGGTGGTTGGTAAAGTTGTTGTCGCTGCTGCTGCTGGTGTGCGTGTATGTGTGCGTGCGTGTGTGTGTGGCATTTTATCACAGACCCTCTAACATTCATATTACTCAATCAGGCTTAACTCATATTTCCTTAACCTCAGTTATACTGTAGTTGCCTCACACACACACACACACATACACGCACACACACACCACAGCTGTCAACCTGCTCATCAGGGGCATCAGAGGTTCAGCATCTTGCCCGAGGGCATGTCGACACTATCACCGGCGGGAGTAGGCTTCAAACCGGTGACCCTTCGCTTATTCCATGTCCACCGACGATGAAATATGTTAACATTTTCATCAACCAATAATTAAATAACAGGAATCAACACGTGACATGAACTATTTATTCTGTTTTTATCTCATTCGTAAACCAGCTTGCACCTTCTTTGACCTGCTGCACATCAAATGAATCAACAGTTCCCGATGGAAGCAGAAATATAGTTTCAACAACAGCCGGGACAAACCTGGAGGATCTGCATGTTTCTCCTCTCTAATAAAAAGGTAATAACGCCGGCCACAGAGATGAGCTCATCTACATATTTTGACCTCCCAGAGAGGGAGAAGAAAAAAAAAAAGATGATCTAGTTGAATAAAGAAGAGAGACAGTGATAGGTAATGGAGGGAAAATGTGTGATGGGAGTCTCAAGAGATGGATTGAAGGCTGGGAAAAGAGGGATGAGAAGACAGAAAGATCCAATTTCAAACATTACATTTCAATCAACATTATTCCTCCCCAGGCAGCAGTAACTGCAAGAAAGCATTAAAAACATATAAAAACATCACAAAAATTTTATTATGCGCTCAGGAAGGTCAGGAATGATTCACCATAGCGTGCTTCAACTGTGCTATATCACTTCAGTGAGAAATGTATATGTACATAAATGCTGAGAAGAAGACTGGACTGTTAAAGAAACCACAAAAGGAGTGTGTGCTGTGATTGTGAATGGGAAGAAATGAGAGAGGCTGTGAAGAGAAGCTGTACTTAGCGAAAGCAGACAGGGAAATGCTTGTTAAGAGGATGGAGCGATTGGGGGGGGGGGGCTGATAAAAGGAGAGGAAAATGCTTTAGCCGAAGTCTGTATGAGCAAGAAATGTTGCAAAATGATATAAAAGAGCTTTATGTGCACTTGCATGGAGGTAAGAGCAGTCTTAATGCGCAGCGCACACTCTCTTTCCCGAAATTTTCCCCCCAAGAAATTTGTCCTTAAACACCCTCCTCTTCTGTCATTTGCTGCAAATCTCATAAAAGAAGTTTGTTTTCTAAATGGATGTTATCTTATTTCAGGCTCCGCGAGTGTTTGGGGGTGTGCGCTAAGTGCTGTTTTCTATAAGCATTGAGCTGTCTATGACATTGGAGTGGTGTCATGTGTTGCGGCACACCGTATCGCCATAACTCCAAACTCAAGCTACATGTCTGCAAGCTAATAACACACACCAAAGGCGCAGTGAAAGTCACGGTTGTGGATGAAATGTGTAAATCCCACGTGTTTCTGCTCAACTAAAGCAAGCACATTTTTAAAATTTATGAACAAAGACTGTCGTCACCCTTAACCTGTACGCTCCACCCTAAAAACAGATATTTTTCCAATAAAATAAAGGATAAAGGACTCGTGGGAGACTCCTTTATTAGGGGCATCTCCTCCCACCGGGGTATTTTGAGGCGTCTCAGAGAGGTAAAATCCCAGCCCACTCACCGTTACACAAACACGCACAGACACGGCGCAGTAAAGCAAATTTATGATTTTCTGCCTTACTACTATTCACAGCCACACACAGCTCCACGTAGGCTCGTATTTGCACACTTTACTGTCTGTAGAGGAGGAGTAGCATAAAATTGAGCCATAAAGTGGATCTCTATCTGATGTCATCATACACATGGTCATAAATGATGGCGGGTAGTGGCTGCATGGGGCTGAATTCATCATAAAATACAAAATGTCATGTGGTATCAGAAGGAACATGAAGGACAAGTCGCATTGTGGTTTCATAATCAATCAAAGGGTTCTTTCTCCACTGAGGCATGAGGCGTTCAAAGACCTTGAAGATGCTGAATCACAGTAAGAGCAGTTCAAATCTGTTGCTTGGTATAGCAGTTGTCTCAAACACTTCCACAAGCCCTTCAAAGTTTTGTCTGCACCGAACGTCTGGAAAACAAGGACTGCACATATTTTTCTGATTACCATCTGCAGAGCAGGAAGGGCCGGGACACGCTATCAGTCATTTTATTTGGCATTCAAATATTTTTGTAAGAATCATCAGTTGGAATGATGTTGAAAGGTGGCTGCCTCGGGGGCTTGAAACATTTTTCACCACCGTCCCAAAACCTGCTTGTACATACATTGACCAGTGGGATTTCTTTTTTTCTTTTCCCTCCAGAAGGTGGAGTTCATTTTAACTTACACACACACACACACACACACACACACACACACACACACACACACACACACAGAGTTGGGAATGAATCAGATCCACATCCTGTAATAGGACAAAAGAAGAGCAAACTGAAAAACGAACTTGTTTAAAACGAAGTGTGACATCTCGCTAAAATTTCGGTTTATCTCATCTCATCTTTATCTCTATCATCTCAGCACAGCCAAAGTTACAGAAAGAGTTTGATGTTGCTTATCCCGGCTAACACCTTGATTCCACATATAGATGTTTGGAGTCAGAATATCTAGAATTAGATCTCCTCTTCCTGTTTGTTTTTGGTCTGGTTTTTGTCCTGAAAAAAAATTGAACATTTGCCCCTGAATTTTGATGGACTGCAGACAGTTTGCTAGATTCACACAAGCTAACGAGCTACGAGTGAGCTAAATAGCAACCGTTGCGCTATCTCTGCAGTTGTCTCTCTGTTCCTCACATGGGGGGAGGTTGTGAAGGTTAATCACATGGGCTATATTTACATGCTCACTCACTCATTGATAAGATTCTGTATCCAATAAGGGTCAATTTATAGCATATTACAGTTGGACTTTTATCATTTTCCTAAATTTAGCATTTCCCAAGAACAGGATCTGTCGATCGCAGTAACGTTTTAGGAGCAGTCTTGGAAGAAAATTTGGAATATGCATGTCATGTCTGGGGCTTCACATCCATTTATGATGTCTGGGTACATGTCCTCTGGTCTCTTTAGTGCCAAATGTGCTAGCCTAATGCTAATATTACCATGCTAATGAGGGACATAATTCTAAGGTCCCGAAATACATTTCTAGTAATCACTGAATATCATAAAGTATAGAAACAACAGAATAACACTTAATGACATCTCTTTCCTTTCTTTCATGAATACATAGTTGCATAAGTAAAACTGTAAAATGCGATGCTAGGAATGTAGCGCTTTGACCAGACAGGAGAGAAACGAAGACAACAAACTTTGGATCCACTTTGTAATCCTGACTAGACTTCATTTCCATGGCTGCATTCACACTAAACCACTTTATTAGAGTATTGTCATGTATATGGACACAAAATTATAAAAAATAATGGAATATTGAGTGGATAGTAGAACTTTAGCACAGCAAATTTAAATTTAAGATTTTAAGTGTGGATGGCAGGGTGGTGCAGTGGTCAGCACTGTCACCTCACAGCAAGTTCCAGGTTCGAGTCCCGGCTGGAGCACGGGATCTTTCTGTGTGAGTCTCCATGTACTCCCTGTTCCTGCTGGGTTCTCTCTGGTACTCCAGCTTCCTCCACAGTCCAAAGACATCAAGAGGGACCAGGTTAATCCAGACTCTAAATTGACCGTAGGCGTGGCTGGGAGAGCCAATGGTTGTCTGTCTCTATGTGTTGGCCCTGCCATGGACTGGTGACCTGTCCAGGGGGAAGGCTGCTGGGATAGGCTCCAACCCCCAACACCCTGAACAGGAGAAGAGGGAGAAGATGGATGGATGGATGGATGGATGGATGGATGGATGGGCTGCACGGTGGTGCAGTGGTCAGCACTGTCGCCTCACAGCAAGAAGGTTCCGGATTCAAGTCTGTGAAGTCTGCATGTTCTCCCTGTTCCTGCTGGGTTCTCTCCGGTACTCCAGCTTCCTCCACAGTCCAAAGACATCAAGAAGGGACGAGGTTAATCCAGACTCTAAATTGACCGTAGGTATGAATGGGACTGTGCATGGTTGTCTGTCTCTATATGTCGGCCCTGCGATGGACTGGTGACCTGTCCAGGGGGAACCCCGCCTCTCGCCCATAGCCGCTGGGATAGGCTCCACCCCCCTGCGACCCTTAACAGGAATAAGCGGAGGACAATGGATGGATGGATGGATTTTAAGTGCAAGACACTGACATTCCAAAGGTATGTGTAAACACACCTTTGCTTTTTACTGAAAAAATGTTCAGCTGAATCTAAGACATGATTTATGGAGTGAAATTTTACAAAAATCTAGAATGGAGAATCATAACAAAATTCCATTTCTTCATATAACCTGTGCCTGGTTGATGACTGTCGCTATGATGCAGCGGACAAATCTATCTCATAAATATGTCAGTGAATAAAGACGAATAAACTCTACTGTGCAGATGAGGAGGGGATTCAATTTGAAATGACTGCCATAAAAGAGCCAACCACGCTGTTGCTCTGTGTTTGAAAACAGAAAATGCAGTTTGAATAAAATTTTTTTTTTTTTTTTAAAAGGCAAACACATTGAATGCAACCGGACCTTTTCTCTCTGTGGTCTTTTCTCATTGCGAATAATGCCATTAGTTGTACTTTTAGACAGTGTGGAGCTGAAGGTGGCTCAAAAACACATATTGTCTGAGTAGAAAAAGGGCTGTGAGAGGCAGAGATAGATTTGCACACATCTCGCTTTGGCCTTTAAGAGGCGGAAGCTGTCTCCAGTTTGTCATTTAGTGATGAGCACGTGAACAGAATAGAGTCGTGACTTTTAACAGAATACTGAGAGTACAAAAAAAAAAAAACATGAGGAGAGAAAGGAAAGATGGAAGGAAGGAAAGAGGAGAAGCAGTTAGGGAGGGAAAGATGGAAGTGGAGCCAGATAAGAGAGGATGGGGAATGAGGAAAGACTGAATTGGATGTGGGAATGATGTGGGGAGAAAAGAGACAGGTTAGAAAGGAGGCTGAAGAAGAAAAAAGGGTAGGATTGGCTAATCTTGTGAGGGAGGAAGAGGAGGACACGAGGAGGAATGGGGTGTTAAATGGAAGGGCAGATGGTGTTGATGGAGGGATGTTGAACGCTGCTTCCTGACGTCATATTTCACCCCGTGGATTCTGTGGAGGCGAGTGTGTCGAGGTGCTGTTTGTGAATTAATAGCTCAAAAAATGATTAACAAAATCACACACGTTGAATGCATTTAATCTGCATCTCTCTCTCTCTCTCTCTCTCTCTCTCACACACACACACACACACATTTGATGAGCTCATGTGCTATTCACACAATCGTTTGCTCTCATCCTTTCAGCCACATACTGTTACCCTCATTCCGTCTCATGGATCTCTCTCTGTCCCCCTCTCTCTCACTCTGTCTCTCTGTCTCCATGTCTAACACTCACACACATGCACCCACGGACACACACACACACACACACACACACACACTCAAAATCAAATGAAAGAACACAGCAAGTGTCCCACAGCTGGGCACTGATGAGGGCATTCGGCCTGCTGTGTGAACAGGCAGTATTTCCATACAAATCAATGGAACGCCAGGCTAAGCTTGGGATGCATCAGGGGACAAGCCTGGTCACACACACGGCACAGAGCTACACACACACACACACACACACACACACACACACACACACATCACATCACGACATGCAGACACAGGAAACTGCAATCACCTGCCCTTTACACTACGTTGCTCACACAAAGACACACACACACACACACACACACACACAGCCAGCTGGCTCATCTAGAGGATGGGTGAGCAGGCAAGGTTACTTTCACTATAAAATCTGCTGCAATGATTACACTCTGAAAACCTTTGTAAAGGACTTGATTCGATTACATAGCAAGACTGTTATCCAATTATTGTGATTTATACTATTAACAAATATAGGGGGACAACCTTGTCTTACATCCTGTACTCCCATGTAGACGTAATGAAGGTGTTGCAGTACTGTACTCAAGGCAGCTGTTTAGAGAAGCCCTTTTCCTTTTTAAACATGATATTGATCCAGTGCTCAAAGCCGGATCCATAAAGAGGTTAAGGTTTGAAAAAAAAAATTTACAATTCAGATTGATCTTCATTTGAAACATCCAATATCGATTCATAAAATCCTTCAACCTGTCTTTCAAAACCTGTCATTTCCTGCATCCCAGCGAGAGCGCTCCACAGGGTCTGCCCAGATGAAGCCCTGACACCATCATCACGTTAAAAGCAGCTTCCTGGTGGCGTTTAGCATTTAGAGAAATATGATGTCAGAGGAGAGCAGGACAAAAGCAAAGACAATGGAGAGATGTGCAAACTACAAGTCGAATATTGCACAACCATTCAATCAGACGTCACCCAGACACGCTAATAGCAAACATGTGTGAGCCAACCCACCTCACTGGATAGCGTGCTACCATCAAAATCTCCACCTGCCCTATAGATCTGTTCTGCTACATGCTGCCTACTCACACACGCACCAGTGAAGCAGCTCTCCCGCACAAGCACGCGCGAGGGAAACGTGGCTTTGCAGCTTCGGCTAAGTCGTCTGAGAGAGTTGCCGTAACTTGCAATCTCTGACCGATCCCTGACGACCGAGTTGATACAACGTGCATCGGTGGAACTGCAGGGGTCAAGTAAACGCTAATATTTAGAATGATGTACCAGAATAGAGAGTTCCTTCTTTGTAAAAAAAAAAACAACTTTCCTGACCAGCTAAAATTGGCATCGAAAGAATGAGTTGATATTAAATTGAATCAAATTAAATTCAGGAAATCTGCAGTGATACCCAACTGTATTTGTCATGGAGAAACTTATAAGAGAATAAAATTGATTTGTCAGTCTGATTGTTGTTCTGACCATTTTCACGGGCGCTCCTCCATTTCCTCTTTTAGTCTTGCATTTATTACAGGTTACTAAACTTTGTGTGACAGTGGAATAACTTCCGTGTGTGTGTGTGTGTGTGTGTGTGTGTGTGGCTTGGATGTTGTGTGCATTAATCACTCATGCAGCTCATGCTTCCACCGGCAAGAAACCAGATATCTCACACTGATCAGTCGGTCTCCTATCGGCCGACCAAACTGAAAACAAGCTGATTCTTGTCACCAGCTGATCGATCAGTGTCTAATTGAGAGCATTAACTCGTTAGGAAAATGTTGGACAAATCAAGGCAAAATTAGGCTGATTTTCGCGACCCGTTGAAACACGCACGCCGTCTTTTAGCCTCGCCTCATTTGACCTGCCGCAAAAGCACATCTATGTATCCAATAAATATAGTTCATGTTTCAAGCACTGTTGCATCTGCCCTCATTTCTCTGTCTGATACTCAGTAGGGTTTAACAAGTACATCAGCATGCTGAGAACCAATTCAGGCCTTTGATGAAAAAACGAGATAGGGTTCACACTTTAATTAGATTCCACATGTGGATATGTCTTCTTTTTCTTCTTCACCCTCATATTTGCTTGGAGGAGAAGTTGGTGTCACATCATTTTCAAGCCACAAATAAAATACTTTTATCTTTTACAGCATAAAGACTGTCAAATGTAAAAATGAATGCCAGCCCAAATACAGTCTAATGGAAATTGAAATGCCAGAAAAATACTCACTTTTTTTGGAAAAAAAGAAAAAAAACCCCATAATGTTCAAGCCCTACTGCACACCAATTTTATCTGCCATTATCTGTCTTTGTGATGGGGAACACGAATTAACTATCACATTAGAGTAAGCATATTAAAAGGATAAGAGCATCACTGCAAGCCTGACAAAATTGTCAGAGATGAGGAGAGAAAAGGACATGGGGAGCAGAGAGGAGGAAAAAAGGTGAGGACTGTAAAAATGAAGGAGAGGAAGGGGAGGGGAGAGGAGCGAGACTGAAGGAGGCTGATTTACCATTAGTGGCAGGATGAACAACACTGAGGAGGAGAAAGACTTCGGCGGCGGCCATTCATCCTCTGCCATTTAGTGAAATACAACACAAGGATGGAGAAAAGAGTGAGATGGAGAATTAGGAGGGGTGATCAAACAGGCGGGCAGAGAGGACAATGAGAAGGGAAGCAAAGACAATTCATTATTAAACTGGACGGGCTGGAAAGCCAAAGCCTGGATGGATTGAGGGAAAAGAAAAATAGAGGTGGAGGGCAGACAAAAAGACTGTGTGTGCAAGAGAGAGAGATGTAGGAAATGAAAACAAACAAGCCATCATCCATCCCATTCCATTCCTCTATTGTTGCTCAGTTCCCCTTAAAGGTCGCTGTGCTTTTCTTGTGCCAGTGTCGACAGGAGGGAGGGAAGGACAACGCTAGGAAAGGAGGAAAAAATTGTGAAGATTTATCTACCAAGGAGGGGGAGGAGGAGGAGGAGGAGGAGTGGCGGCGACGTTTCAGAATTCTTGATCATCGCCACAGCGACCAGTCACCTGGCAACCGGGTACACAATGGCTGCGGTAGCCTTGGCAACAGCGTGGTCTCCGTCGGATACATGGGGAGAATGATGAGGCGTGCAGGCAGGGAGACAGGTAGACAGATGGAGTGATAGGGAGAGAAGTGTGAGATGGAGGGCGGGAGGGTGAGATTTAGGAGGTGAGCAGGTGTAAACAGAGAGCTGGTATCACACCTCAACAGGTGTGCAAGATCATCCCAATGTTTGGAAAAGCATACTAAGAAAAGTAATGAGGAGTGGCCAGGAGAATGGCCAGCCGTATGTGACCCCGGTACAGGAAGGATCTGTGTGTGGATCCGTGCGAGCGTGTGTGAACAAACGGCGAGTGACGGCTCGCTTGTTTCAACACTTGCACGTGCACTCACTCTGCTCTTTCTTTCTGGTGTGATGTGTGTGTGTTCACCTTTGGCACCTGCACCATCCGGCTGCTAGCTTGAGTTTGAGTTTTTTCAAGTCGGGTCCTGCAGAAATGCTTCGGGGCAAATAAGTTGGCGAGTCACACGTCTGACCCGGTTTTATTTGGCTGGCAGAAGTTTGAGTGATTCACATGGACCTACTGGAGTGGAAACGCCCACAAGTGTGCGTGTGCGCTCATGTTGATGCAACATTAATGCAAACTATGATGAATAAACATGCGGGACAACAAAAACCAAATGGGACGGAATGTATACACACACACACACACACACCATGAGAAAGGTGGAGTACATTATCAGCTCACACAACTTAATGAGTTTGTGTCTAATTTGATGTTCTGCATGGACGTGGTTTAAGAGTTAACATCTCAGATAAGACTTATTGAGGCTGTAGGGCCCAACACAGCAGAAATGTTGTAATTTTGTGTGTGTGAGCTGTGAAACAACTGAGTTTGTGTTTGTATCAGTGTGTGTGTGTACACTAGTTTAGCCTATAAGCCCATTAGCCCCAGGTTAAGTGATTTACAGCTTCAGATTTAAGCCCCTCCTGCAATCTCTTCCCCAACGCCCCTGCCTATCTGCTCTGTCTATCTGCCTACCTTATCAGGGAGATTACACACACACACACACACACACACACACACACACACACACACACACACACACACACACACACACCTGTCACTCTGCTTGTGTAGTAACCCTTAGCACAACTCCAATGAGGTTTATGATATACAGAAGATAAGTATACAAGAAAACTATCGTGATCATACACACCTGCACACACACACACACACACACACACACACACACACACACACACACACACACACACACATACACACACACATACAGCCCTTGGTACACAATTCCTCATTAGAAGGTGTTGTGCATCTGGAGCCAAACACAAAGGAGGTGTTTCATCTGCTCTGTATGTTTGTTCTCATTGTGGATTCTCTTTGATATGGCCGTCCTCATCAATGCATCTGATTGCTCTATACACACTCTCTCTCTCTCTCTCTCTCTCTCTCTCTCTCTCTCTCTCTCTCTCTCTCTCTCTCTAATGGCGACCATGTGTGTGTGAGTTTAAAAGTATGCATGTGTGTATTTGACATGGAATGAAAGAAAGGGAAACATACTTGTATATGAGCTGAAGTGTGTGTGTGTGTGTGTGTGTGTGTGTTTGTGTGCGTGTGTGTGCGCATGATCAGCTTAATAAACTACTCAGCTGTTCTCTAACACAGCCATTTTCAGAGGAGCAGAGAGTAGCCTCCAACCTCTGAGACAGATAAAAGCAGGACAGGACAGATAAAAGCAAGACAGGGAAGAGCTAAATGATTGCTTGAGCTCCTGCAACCCCCCCCCCCCTTCAAACTTACCTACCTTACCTCCTCCTCTCCTCCCCCTCCCTCTCTCCCCCATCTGTTGGACCCTGTTTTTTATCCTCTATTTCAAAGGGACAAAGAGAGAAAAGGGAGAAACCAACAGCGGCAAAGCAGCAACTCCACTTACAAACACGCAGACATTATAATGGGATGGCTGCGACGTTGCCACGACAACACACAGGGAGGTGAGGGGAGGATGTTGAGGGGGCAACACAGAGGCAGAGACAGGAGAAAGCAGAGGTATAGTAGGTGGCATTAAAGACAGAAAGAGACAGGCAGAGGCCGTTATCTTCTACCTGTAGCTCCACGTCAGTCAGAGTCAAGGGGTTCGCCGCAACGTAGCCTACAGTCAACATCATTGCTGTGTGCGTTATTTTGCAAAGATAAGAGCACAACTACCTGTTGAAGTTTTCATTTGTTCAATGTGGAGATGATGAGATTCTGGCGCGTGGTTCTGCAGAATTGTTGTCCCAATAACGTGCTGATAGCAGCAGAGAGCGTAAGGATTATTGGTTTCTTGTCAGCTTGGGCCACGCTATAATGACTCTGAAATGCTTTTTTTTCACCTCATCTTTATGAATCTAAGCTATATTGCGTGCAAAAGTATTGCCTTTAGAGGAGAGCAGTTAAAATATATTCTTTATCAAAAAGTGCAATAAACGTTTACGAGGGAGAAGTGGCTTCCTAAATGCAATGGAGTTAGTAAGTTCTTAATATCCGCAATTTACCCCTCCAAAGTCACGACCTTTCCCCAATCAGCTGCCACGCAAAGCACACATTTTGCATTGAATTTTTCAGACTGGAGACTGCGGCATCAGACTGTTTACAGAGCATGTAATGTAGCATGACTAACTGTCTGTCTCAATGAAAACAGGATCCCTTCTGGGTATTTTGGCTAAAGGTTCATGGCACATGTTCCAGCCTGCTACCTTCGCTCTTCAGCACTAAAGCTGCGGTACTGTGATGTCAATCGATAGTGTAATGGGGAGTCTGTTGTAGGTGGAGAGTATAAGTCAATGGCGTCTCTCAGTTTTCCTCCAGGTGCACAGCAGCCAAGTCAAGAGTGGGAAAGAATCCAGGAGAGGAGCGTCTGTGTGCTACAACAATGCCCCGACACAGTTGCAACATCGCCAGTGTTTCCATGAATGAAATACATGTTACTCTTCTTTCTCCAGTCAGTTTCACACACATAATGTCATTATTAAAAGCAAACAGTGTACAATTGTTGTCAGAGAGACCATGTTTGGTTATATAACATTAATAGCAGTTAGTTAATGCCTAATTAACTCTTCTTAATTCTGCATTTAACTGTTAACTACTAGTTAGTTAACTAATGTGTAATCAATGTGGAAAGATGGTTGGAAAAACAACTGGGGGAGGCTTAGGTAAAGTGTTACATTCATGACCCCCTCTTTACAGTAGGGGTATATCAATTGATAATGCCTAATTAACTTTTAGGAATGCTCAGTTATGCCTTAATTAACAGCTAATTAACGTGTGATAAGTTAGTCATGGTCTTAATTGGCAGCAAAGATGAATGGAACAACTGGGAGCTTTGGAGTTGGGAGGGTTCAGGTGAAGACCCCCCCCCCGTCGCTACACGATACAGCACAAATGATTTGTTCATGATTGATCCTTACGTAACCTCAACCTTTTTATGTTTATTTTACTATATTTACTTTTCTGACAGCCAGAACGCTAAGTGGCTGTTTACCAATGCCAAGTGGATGAGCTAGGATATGTAAGCACTGCCACTGGCATTTGATTTGTGTGCTATGCTTTTTTTTTTTGGTTTCTGTAAACTTTAATCCTTTCTATTCCTATTTATTGTTTAATGAATGCATTCTTAGCTTCGCTTGGAACATTTTCTCTTTGTACTGTACCTACGCTAATTGCTACATGTATAATGCCTGCCGTTTTTTTGGTTTTTCGTAAGACACACTTAAGTGGTACTAACACTATATTTGTACTGCGCTCAGAGTTTCACAACATTTCAACTAAAAACTTCATGAATTAAACTCCTCAGCCATGGAGGGTTTTTTTTCAGAAATGTACATAGCATCAGCTGATGAGGTCAATCCTCTCACGTGATGATGATTCAGTACTCTTAATTCACCGTTATCAATGTATCCTTATTGTCAAAGTGTTATCTCACCTTTCATCATGAAATGGTTGTGCAACTTAAACAGAAAAAAAAACCCAACCTAGTTACCGCTGACCTCCTTCACTTCAGCGCGACCTTGATTCAACACTCCACTTTACTCCTCGCAGATCAGAGCTACTGACACACAGCTTCAGCTCGTGGCGGCGCACATCGAACACAGGTCTTTGGCGAACAAACTGAGTCACACCAGCTCACATTTGTATGAAAAAGGATTTCGGGGGGTGCCAGTGTACTGTAGACGTCTTCCACAGGGCGTCTGCTGAGGCGGACAGGCCAGCGCTGTGTTGCCTATTGATAGTCGTTGCATGGATCAGATATCCGGGGCTGTGTTGACGGAGACAAACAGGAGATGAACACAATGTCTGAATGTCAAGTCAAGGCTGCCAGAGGGTTAGAGGAGTCAATGATGGAGTCACTGGAGTCAATGAAGGGAGGAGGAAGAGGGGAAGGGGAGCGGCAGGAGTGAGTTGGATATAGAGCATGAGAGAATGAGTGCACGGAGGCATAAACCTACAGCATACACGCCCGCTCGTGCAGGATCAGAGAGCTGATTCAGATGGGGAATTAGAGAGTGAGGAGTGCAGGAGGAGGCAGATGGAGCTGGTTAAATCCTTGTCCTGAGTATTGTACCAATTGTGGCAGAGAGGCAGACACAATAGCTGAGCGCTCTCCTGTCGCTTCCATAAACAAGATAAATTGATGGAGCTCCTCCGCCCACTAACAACCACGTTTTTTTTTTATTTTGTTGTTGTTGTTGGTTTTTTTTTTATGGCTTTCCAAGAGAACAGAATAGGAACCTCCTCTGGTAAAACAAAAAGAATCCCTCTGCTAAATATTCCCGTTCCACTCTCTAAGGCTTTCTCAGTAGCATCATGGATGAGTGGCAGCATTTGATGCCATTGTCTCATATGAGTAGCTTTGGCTTGTATTAGGGAGAGTCTCTTTCAGTCTGGCTCCCATGATGCTGAGAACAAACTAAAAAGGGATGTAATTCAATCAGTTTCAAAGCCGCCTCTTTACAATATCATTTGATTAGGGTCTTTTTTTTTTTTTAAACTTAAGATAGACAAAAACATGCCCGAGCACAAGCGCTATTGATTTTGACTGCGTTTCTTCATCTCTGACAACTCCGGGGATCTTCTTCATCCATATTTTATCATGATGGACAGAAATGTTTTACATAGTCATATCAGGCGTGGAAGCAAATTTTTCTAAATGGGATTTGTCAGTCAGTAAGCAGAGAGATTAAGGATCCCCGTGCGTGAAGAAGAGGTTGGAAGAGAGGACATTAAATCCTAATTTACTGAAATTTTATTCTATTTACGCCTATAAAATGAATCGCTAATTAGGTCATCTGGTTTACGATCTGATGGTTTGATTGAAGTGACGCTCTTGAGAGAACGACCAAGACTGAAATCAAAAGAGGAGAAAGCGTGTTCATCACAGTTGCCTTTGGTATTTATTCTGTGCTTGTCTGCTTGTTGCTGCAGCGATGTTAGCGGTGATGTATGCTGCCTTCAGCGGAGTCAGATTTACTATGAGACACAGGCTGGGGGGGGGGGGGGGTGTCACATTTAATGTCTTTCTGACCACCATCCATCTTCTCTACTGATCGATGACGCCATTCAGGCAGATTTTGTCCAATCAAAGCCGGCCTCGGCGTCACGTCAGGATGAGAATCGTGCAGAATGCCTGGATTGAGGCAACTAACATCTTTATGAATAAATTATAAAGATGTTTACACACCATCTGGAGACAAAGCAAGACTCCAAATTGTGTACAGTAATCTAAGCACAAAATATTTCCTCTCACTACGCATCCACGTCTATAGCGGTTGCATAATTTTTCATAATTAATCTCATTCTAAAGCCCTTTTCATACATGTTACAGATAGATAACACTGTTGGATTAATCTGTCTGGTGAAATGATGATTTATTCTGTCCATAGGTGTCTAAATGAGAGAAGAACGTTCTCCATTTTTCTGTCAGTGATGGATTTCAAAACTTATTTTGTCTTTTAAATCCCCTGCTTTTCACTGGGAATTTTCTCATTAACATCATGTTGCCTATTTTCATGTCTGACAGGGAACACGACAGGACTATGTAAAGCCTTTCGCTAGTTATTCCTCAATTCACTCCGTTGGCTTTGAATTAAAAAAAAAAAAAGATTTAAAAAGAGACTGCAGGTTTGATTAGTTTTCAGCCAAACGTATTCCAAATTCTCAGACAACATAACGACTGAATGCTTCCGTCCATTTCTGATTTTCACGAGGTCCTGTCTCTCGTCCCTGTTAGACGCTGTTGCATTCATTAAATCAGCATCAAAGCGTAATCGTGACACATCAATTAGCCAAGGTTTACCATCTCAATTCATCGCATTAACATACAGCTAATTCAGCTTCAATCATTCCTGAATACGCCATAAAATATTACTTTTTATGTCTTAATTATTACTCCCTCTGTATCATTTTGTGAACCCCAGGCTTTCTCTCTCTCTCTGACGCCTGTCAATTATATTATGGGGGTTAATTTTACTTGATACATGTTGTAAAAAAGTTTTTGCTTCATCATGAAACTGTGCTGCCCAAATTCGTTCGGCAACCCCTGGTAGAATCGTTGAAAAAATTTGAATTCACCCAAAAAAAAAAGCGCTGCTTCCCGAGTGGTGGCGGACAAACTCACTCCTGTTGTTATTGAATGAAATTATTAGTGGCATCCTCTGTTTGCAATGCACTCATTTTAGATAAAATATCAGTTAAACATCTGTGGTTACATGGTGGACATCTGGGCACTAATTATTCACGAGTGTTGGAAATATTGCATTTTGCATTTATGGTCGATGAACATTGCGGTGGGTCCAACCTGCCGGCGCTCAGATGAAGAGAGAAGCATCAGGCTTCCTCCTCCAGAGATTAAGAACATTTCAACACGATTTTCAGGTCCGTCCTCAAGTGGTGAACGCAGTAACCACCGGGCCCATCATCCCCAGAGCCGCCCTGCCACTTAGGCAATAAACAATATTCACAAGCTTCGTTATCAGAAAATCAAGAGATAGACGGACAGCAAAGCAAATGAAGAAAAGGTCTGGCGTTTTCTACTGTTTGACAGAAACTACTCAACTTTTCAATGTCCGTTTTCCTAAATGCACCGGCAAGAAATAATTATGATAGCAGGCGTGCTCTCAGCTGCATTAGTAGAGAGGTGGGAAATCAATCTCCAAACTTACAGCGCGCACTGGAAAATGGTCAGCGCTGATGTGAAGTATATGTGATTTGTACTTAATGGTCTAAAATGTGCAAATCTGCCAGTATGGTCTTTTAAGCTAATAACCCCGCTGAGAGGCGTCCTTGTCAATCGCAAACCCATAATCCATCTGTGTGCTCTGAATGGCTTCTATATTATTCATGCAAAAGTTTCCCTGTTCTTTTTAAGGTAATTCGTTTTTGTCATTCACTGTGAGTTTCTGCCTCGGTGGGAAGCAATTCTGCGGGAGCAGGAATTGTTTTTCAATGTCTAGATTGTATTATATAATATATATTTATGCTTACATTAACTGTGCAGCCTTTGAGATTGAATCTGATGTTCACAAAATAGGAAATTTATGAAAAATAGACTCCTGCCGAGCATCTTGGAACATAATTTCCATTTTGGAACTAATATTTTGAGCCCATGTATTGATTATTTGTCAAAATAACAAAACAATACATGGTTCCGTCTTCATCGTCTGTTATGCTCTGCACAATGACTCATAATATTTGCCAAGTCACACCCAGGCTTGTTGCCCAGTGCCCTTGCTTCACAGAGTAATCCTTCCCTTCAAAGTCAAGCATTTACCAGAGAAGCACACGGACAGAATTGTAAATAAATCATCCAGTTAGGAGCAGACATCCCACCAGGAGGAAGCCACACACATCTCGCGGTAAATGATTGGTGTGTGTCTCAGTCAGGCTCCTATAGAGGAGGTAAGCGGGCTGCCGATGAATGAGAGCCCATGATTTAATGAAGTGTGTTTATTACGGAGTGAGCAGTGGTTAACGGACAGAGCTCCCCTGGCGACGTACAACCAGGACATTAGCACACACGGACACGGGGGAGGACTGAACGACACAAAGAAAAGGTGGGAAGCTAGAAAATGTCTAAAATAGGTTTCCGTATCACCGCAATAATATAAAGTTCAATCACACTCCAAATGCAATATCGCCTTGCATTACAATTTTCCAAACATCACACACAGACCCAGAGGCAAGCGCACACTCAAAGACTCTCCGTCAGCTTGTCACTTTCTCTTTTCATTGTTAGTTCATGTACAAGCAGTTCTGGGAGTTCCTCTGAAGGTCATTTTAATAGACTTTTTCTCTCTTACTCAACACTCAGACAGCCATACACTGCCTCCCATGCAATAAATCACATTCACACGCACACACACACACACGCACACACGCACATGCACATCCATCACTGCGAGGGAGCCAGACTGACAAATAATACCTCTAACAATAGGTCCTATTCATCAATATGGCCATATGTTTTTCAGCATGAAATAATGGATCAAAACTCCCACAAAACAAATATGCATGACAAATGTTTGAAAAACTTCATCACAGCCCAAATTGTTTCTGACTATTTCTGGCAGCGGGAGGCCATAAACTTTGTATTTCATACGGCTGTGTTTGTGCTACTCAAATAACACAAATCGACTTAAGGTTTTGGTTTTTTTTTTTCATCTTTCTGAAGGATGCAAAATAGCTGCTTCCCATTATTTAAATCACTGCTTTCTCAACAGAATAAAAAGGATACTTTTTTTTTTTAAAGAATAGTTCATAAAAGTCTTGTTTTTGTTGGTGTGGGTTTTTGTTGTTGTTGTAGTTGTTTTTTTTTTGACATCCTGCCTATAATCAATGACAACAATGTGTCCACGAAGTAAATTGCAGTGATTTGAGAGAGAAGTGCGACGGGGCAGAAAACGATGTAATATTTTCTGACGATTGGATAAAAATGTCCAGATCTCCTTGACACGACCTGCTTTAGGTCATCAGAAACCTCCAGACTTCTTCAGAAGAGAAAAAAAAAAGGAACAAAGATAAAATCACTGCTTGCTTCCTTTTACATGATGCATTTTCATTATTAATATTTCACTCTGCCAAAAAAACAGCAAACAAAACCCCAGTGCGTCTGATGTAACATTTCAGTTGTGTGGGTTCCAGATATGAAGTCACAAATAAGACAAAAATCCATACAGCATGAATGTGACCTTTTCCTGGCAGTCGTCATGGGAAAGGATGGATCAGGAATTTAACCGCATCATGTGACCAGGAAGTACATGAAAACAATTCTTTTGTCCTGAAAAGCAAGATGTCACAGTTGGGATCGTTTGGCAGTTTATGTAGCGACCCGTCTCATCCAGAAGTTTGCAGCGTCAGAGCCGAGGAGTCGGTTCCAACGTCTTTGTTGAGAGATTTCTCTTTTTATCCTGCAAAAGGAAACAGGAAGTGATCGGTTGACCCCATCCAGATGTGCATGCATGTGTCAACCGAGGCCAAACTGAAACAAAAACAAAACAGAAACCCCAACAATGAATATGTTAAAGAGATCAGCTTCAAACCCTAATGGCTTCTTCCTTGGCCTGCGCTCACCCCTCCAGCTATTTCATGATATTCGGCTGTGTAGTTTTTGCGTAATCCTTCTTCAAAACAAACTGTCAGACGTGGGTGAAGATCTAACCTCGTCTGACGGCTCGCGCTTTTTCATTTCCCGTCTGACTTTTCTTCTCTGTCTTCTTTGGCATGCACATTTTTGATGAGACTCTCTTTGATTGTTAAAGCTACAAAAGTAAATGATAAACAAAACACATTAAAAAAAATGCTCATCTATGCATCGAATCTGTGGATCCGTGGTCCGTTTTTGTGCAACGGGTGGGATTTGATCTGACATCAAATGATCTTTTTTTTTTTTTTTCCGTCAACCACAACACAATCGCTCATTAGAGCTTGTTGAGTATTAGCAGGGATGATTAGACATATATCAGGGGCATTCTGGTGTCTGTTGACCAGTCATGTGACCCCATATTGGAATATATTTGAACGTACTCAAGCTGAAATTTACGAGACCAAATAAAAGCTGGATTGCAGCTCTGATGAGGTCCATAGTGTTAAAGCCACCTCGCCATCCAGCCCTGTTAACAATCTGCATTCAGACACAATACTGACTGATTACTAATCAGAGGCGCTGAGAAACAGCCAGCTGCTCAGCGTAGACACACACGCACACACACACACACACGTGAGTAGAGGAAAATACACACTGGGTGCTAGAAATTGTGATTGCGCCTAGCTGAGCAGGCGAGTGTGATGCACATGATGCTTGCGTTAGTGCGCATACATAAAAGACATACACACATACACACACTTTCTGTTATTTTTTTCTCTGTGTGTTACTCCCATACACACACACACACACACACACACACACACACACACACACAGACCTCTAACAGCTTCCAATCAGCAGCAGTGCCACGCAGAGATGAGAGGACCGCACCTTGTTCTGAAAACAACTGAAATCAGTTTAAGGACACGTATTACCACAGCTCTCCCTCCGTGACTCCCACCTCCTCACCCCCACTCCCCCAATCCCTCTCTCTGTCTCTGACTCTCCTTCTAACTTCAGTTTTTTTACTATTATTTTTCATTGTCTACCACCTGAGCACTTTAAGGTTTGCCGCCACGATTTGGGTCATTCAGCCCGGCCCCATTTCAGCTCGTATACACACACTTGCAATCACACAAGCCCACCTCCGTGTATTACCTGACACCACCAGGTGGGAGAGACTCCATTACTGAGTTGAACTCTGACCCTGCTTCAACTGCCTGGCCAGAGAGCACAGATGTGAGGTGTGTGTGTGTGTGTGTGTGTGTGTGTGTGTGTGTGTGTGTGTGTGTGTGTTTGTGTGTGTGTGTGTGTGTGTGTGTGTGTGTGTGTGTGTGTGTATGAGAGATAGAGAGAGACAGAGACAGAGAGACAGAAAAAAAAGGGGTGGGCAACTGAAATGAGGCCAGCCTGAATGTTTGTATCTGCATTCACATTTGTGTGTGTGTGTGTGTGTGTGTGCGCGTGTGTGTGTGTGTGTGCGTGTGTGTGTGTGTAGGGGTGGAGGGTGGAGGTGGGGTTGGACAGTTGAGCAGGTCTCAGACGACACCTCGGACCATTATTAAGTCCCGTTCATTCTCTGCTGTCTGGCATATTTTCACCTCCGTATGTTCCCATTTTCCAGTCTGATAATTGTAGTCCCTCATATACAGACACACCGACCGATACTGAATATTTCTATTCATGAAACCCAAGGCGTGTCCAGTATTATTTGGAAGTGCGTTTGCTGCAGCACTTTCCAGGATTCAGAATCATCTGCAGGTGGTGTCGCACACGGATTCCCAGCGTATTTACCCACAAACAACCTCAGATTCTTCTGCCTCTGAATGATCCATCAATGAGATTTATATCCGCCAATCAGTGCAAGTGCAGCATTCAGGAAAGAGCGCTGAAATATTCCAATGGAAAAAAATCAGACCTCTTAATTGCCGCCTGTAGTTGATAGTGAGCTGCACAATGACAGGGAGGGGAAGAAAACCACGTCGCAGGCAGGAAGTTTTTCCCTTTATGTCGGAGTTTCTCTCAATGAAGGAAACAAACACACCTGGACTCACACTTGTCTGCTCTACCGTCATGTGAGGATCAAACAAAGAGACGCCGTCGCCATCCTCCTCACACGACCTCTTGGTGCTTCTACCACAAAAATGAAAGAGATATTCGATAATTAAATGAATCAAATGGAATAAAAAGAAAAGAAAAGAAATATATAGTCGGCTACTACAAGTACCACTACTACTATGACTACTAATAAGCTTTACTTACGTAGAGTTTTTTTTTTCTGTGAGTGCTTTACAACAAGGAAGATAAAAATGTCAAAAGGACATTATTTATGCTAAAAGTGAATATTGAAAAGGGAAAATACATAAAACTCGTGAATTTCCTGAGATCATTCAAAAAGTGCAATATTCAGCAAAGTAAGTTAAAGGCTACTATCAAGGAAAAAAGTTTGTCGATGTATTCGAATTATTCTAACATGATTAAGATCATGTGCAGGCTTACGTCAAATCTGGCATGTCACCGCAAATAATTTCAAAGTTACACAGACGAGAGTGAAGTGGACCAGACGAACGGCTGAACCGCTCAAAGAAATCCCCTCATTTGTGGTTATTAGATATTTTTCAGTGGAATCATGTGTTTTTATGATCTTTATTTCCTTCATCAATCCTCTATCTTGGTTGAATTGGAGGATCTCTCTGTCTAAACTTCCCAGAGCAGCTCGGGGTGAGATGTCTTGCTCAAGGGCACTTCAGTCTGTTTATTTTGGTTTTCACTTACTTCATTTCTATTGAAAGGTTACCAGCATTCACCCAAACTGGCCTTCATGCGAAGTAAAAATAAAAACCCACAGTATTTCACTGATTAGAGAACTTCATCTTCCATGGCTCTTTCACACTGCAGTACCTGGCGGCGTTCAAGGTGGAGTACTGCGCATGAATGCATTTTCACCGGATAAATCGGCTAAAACAGCTGTGTCACACGGTGTGATCTCGCGCCGTCCTCGGGTCTATTCACTCTGCCGTGTTTGCACAACACACACGCAGGCAGAAGCATCCTATTATACTTGATTGAGTTTTCAGACGTGATGGAAATAGCAGTGTTTCGTTTGGGATAAACAAGGGGAGCTGGAACCTAAGCATGACTGGTGATGGACGCCATGACTCAAGAGCAAACAAGAAAGGAATCCACATTTCATAAACTGAAGGGGGAAAAAAAATTATAAATAAACATGGCGGTAGGCTACTGCCAGGACTGTTTGACTGACCGGTGGGAAACATAATGCCGAAACCGCACAGAATTATTTATTTTACAACCAAATATTGAGATAATGCTGAAAAACCAAAACAAAGATATCATGTATTACCATCTAATCAGGAGAGGAGCTGCTCGGCAAAATGTTGTGCTTTTCTGTGTAACACGGTACTCTTTAGCTCGGTTTACTACAGAAACCCCCTAAGCAGCACTCTGTGATATGGGAAAGAAGAAGAAGAGAAGTGGAATTTTTGCTCATGTGTACTGAACAGTGTGGGAGAGTTTGTGCTCCTCTTTCATCCTGACTTTTGCACTGAAGCTGCAGGCGTCTCCTGGTGTGAGCTCTCCATCGAAGCAGAGCAACAGCCCCCTTCTGTTTTCTAAATGTGGCCTCTTGCCTCTCTCTATGGCATGCCAAGGCTGCTGTGGTGGGCGGAAAGAGGGAAGAGGGTTTCCTCTGTGTGTGTGTGTGTGTGTGTGTGTGTGTGTGTGTGTGTGTGTGTGTGTGTGTAAGGAAGAAAGAAAAGAGTTGCAAGCTGCATGTGAGTGTATTTTTGCATGTCTTTTCCATTATGCATAATATGCATTCTGCATCTCTCTACGTGTGTGTGTGTGTGTGTGTGTGTGTGTGTGTGTGTGTGTGTGTGTTTCGAAGTTGGGGGAGGTGGTTGTGTGACTGAGCACATTTGACAGAGGCAGGAGAAATGGCATTCAGATCAGTCGCCGTGGTAATTGGGTGCTCTTGACGTTGTCATTTGCAGCACAGGGAGCTGCCATTACAAGGCATGTGTGTGTGTGTGTGTGTGTGTGTGTGTGTGTGTGTGTGTGTGTGTGTGTGCAGATACAAAGCATACAGCTATATCTTCAATATGTGGCCTCTAAATATCTTTCCCTTCACCAAATGATTGTGTTGCACGTGTGTACCAGCATTCACACTCGTGCATGTGGCTCTGCAAAGTTGTTAAGGAGACAAAGCCAACGTATGAATACTTAATGATGACATGTTCCATATGGAGCATGCACACACACACACACACACACACACACACACACTAACAAATGCCAGCATTGTCACAGATACGCCTCTTTCTTTAAAACATTATGACACGTATTCCACATCACAATATTAGCACACACGGTTTTGTGTTCTGCGTGTGTGTGTATGTGTCTGTCTGCGTTTGTGTGTGTGTGTGTGTGTGTGTACATGACACTTCCTCCTCAAAACACCAATCATACAGAACTTATTTGCATACATTTTGAATGAAACCAAATGCACCCACCCCTTTACAGAAAACATACGTGAGCTTCAAATGTTTTTCACCAGACCATTGTCAACAAGTGCACGCATTTCAACGGTGATATGGAATTTTAAGAATAGATAGAATACATACAGATCTGTTGAAAGGCAAGTTATACATCACAATGGACCTTTGACAGGCTGCCTCGATGAAGCGATTTTCCGCTGTGTTCGTCGTTGCAGTGATTGTTCGTGTGAAGATGCATCGGTCAAAAAACAAGTTTGTGTTCCATTTCCATCACTTTCACACAAACGTCATCCAGCAATCACACTTAGCGAAAAAACAAACAAAAAAAACAAGAGTTCTTTTGTCTATCACACTCCACCACCTGCAAAACAACTGTATTGCAGAGCTGTTTTTTTGTAATCAAACGCTAACACACAGTTTTCAACATTCAGAGCCGTACGTGCTAGATTGTGCTCTCAGATATAAACAGCACATCTGCACAGTTGCATTGTGGGGCACAGCTGTGTGTACGCTCACATCGTTCGACTCTTTCAGTTCTGTCATTCAAAGGACGGCGAAGCAAACTGCTGCATCTTCATTCTTGTTACGTGAGCTGCAGCCAATGACATGAGACGGAACTCTATCTTGAAAGGTGGACTTAACTGAAAAAACAAAAAAAGATCAGTCGACGGCGATTACTACTTTTTAAAGATCGTCTCGAGAAGTTTTTATTCAGTAAGTTTATTTGCAATTGCATCTTTTAATGTGAATGTGTTCACATCTGTTGCAATCATACCGGTTTGGATGCTGGCATTAATCCTCCTGCTGCTGCTCCTCACCTGAACATGCTGATCCTGTGCTCCCTCCAACATTTGCATATGCACCCGCAGACATGCAGATACTAACAGATCCTCCTCACACCCTCCCTCCCTGCCTCACTGCTCTTGTAATGTGTGTGTGTGTGTGTGTGTGTGTGTGTGTGTGTGTTCAGTTGACATTTTACTGTTCTCTCACTGCCGGCCAGCATCTCTTGCCTTGCACCCCTCAGTAATTTCCCCACTGACTGTCTGCTCTCTGCCTGTCTGTGCCTTCCTCTCCTCTATCCCTCAATCTCTACTCTCCTATATGAGATGGTTTACTCGAATCACCTCCATTTTGTCACCATGACCTCAATGTAGTTTGTCCACTGCCCGTATTTCTGCAGCTTGTATGTACTGCTCATACAGTAAGTCCATCCACCTGCCACAGAGGACGCTCTTCCTCTCTGTCTCTGCTGATGTTGAGCTTTGATCAATGTATTACTTTTCTTGACCTTTCACAACACAGACAGTTAGACTGGCGTCAGCAGACAGAGAAGAATCAATTAGAGGAGGGTCGGTTTTACCGGCCTCGACCCTTCTGTCAAACAAAAAACAGCTAGTCGTGTTGATCAGGGCGCTAAAGCAGCTCATAAAAAGCAATGCAACAGTAGCCATGTTTCAATAAAGGGATTTGATGCATAATTTGATGTTTTTTTGCATGTTTTTTATGGAAACAGCGTCACGTGAAAAAAACTTCCACAGACTCACCCAAAAACGCTTTTACGCTCGCTTGAAATCAGATTTAGCATGTTTTAAATGACTGAATGGGAGAAAGGGGAGATGTAAAAAAAAAAAAGAAAAAAAAAAGTGAATAAACCCTGACCTGGCGTGACTGAGCAGCTGCTTCTGCCGCCGTTTTCTTCCTGGTTGTCCCCAAACTTCATCTCCAGAGAAGCTACGGCGTGTCCGATACTGGCCGGCACCAATAAACTGCACCGTGTCCAGTTGAGAGTCGTTCCTCCAGACCTGTCTGTGCTCACTGTCGACCTAAGCAATGACCCAGCCTGTTGTATCCCTGGGTTTTCTTCATCTACGCCGTCGGTTACAGCCACCGTAACCACGCCTATACCACAGTCTGTAACCTGGGTAATTAGTTTCAAACTACTTGATGGACACAATTTTAATTTACATTTGCAAACAAATACAGGACATTAGCTGTTGTTGTTTTTTTTCCTGTTCTGCTTTGGAAGATGGTGGGCCGCCTCTGTAGATGTCCCACCTTTTCAATTCATGGAAACACGACAATTCTGTTCGTACAGACATTAAAATGCAGTTACAAATAAATCCCTCTAAATCCCTCACACGGTTCCTTTAATGCACAACTTGAAGATTGAAAAGTAAATGTTCTCACCCAAGGTTTATGTCCTCACACACCATTTAGACTTGGAACCACAAAACTGTTTCTAATCTAGGGTGGACGAGGCATCGGGGATTGAAATTTAATTTAATGATATTGATGTGTAATTTAAGCGGTTCACTGAAGAGAGACAGATGGAGATTTCATCGTGCTCAGTCCTCATGTAATGTCATTTTTTATAAGTTGGTGACTAGAAGTCATCGTAGTAATCTATTTGAAATGAAATATTGCACATCCACGAAGCCAAAAAAAATGACTCTGAACATATTTGTTGATTGCTGACACAACGTGACCGTCCTGCCACAGAAATGGAAGATTTCAAATCTCACACACACACACACACACACACACACACACACACACACTACTACTACTACTAAAATATGAAGCGAATCCATCAATGCGTTTGAGAGATGTTTAAGATTATATAAAATAAAATGAAAAAAATCCAATGTGGCTGCCACAGGAGGTTAGCAACAGAAATGACAGACATCCAGCGTGGACCAGATTAAAAATCATGTGTAAAATATTTCATCGCATTCAGTGAAACGTTTATGGATGGAGCAGACGTGAGCAGTGACTCGCACTCATGTTATTTGCAACGCAAATTTAAGCTGCACTCACTAATATATGTCTTTCAACGGGAAACAAAATGATAGCGAGTCTTTCAGTTTAAGTGGAGTGGATATCGATGACACGCGCGGCGCCAGGACTCCTGTTACAAACACGCGGTACATTCAGTTAATTGATGCTCATGTGTCTGCTGGGCTGCGTCTCTGAAGCCCATTAGGACTCTCGATCAGACTTGACAATGTTTTACTGATCAATGCAAATATGTAATCAATTATTCAAACACTTGATCCATCAAAAGGCACCGTCTGAGATCATAATGCTTCAGTAAACCCATCTATCACTCCTGTCACTGATTACTCTCGTCAGATCTTGAACCCTGAAGTTTCGATCTTTTTCCTGCGAGTTTCAATCATGTTTGTCGTATTTGCTCTTCTGCCTGTTTGTCTCCATCTGTTTGCATTCTTTCTCTGTGTTTATTGACCTTTTCTGTCCGTCTGTCTTTCATTTTATCTTCTTTCTGTCCGTCTGACTCCAATTTTCTCTCTAGATCCACACCATCCTTCACTTTCACACATGCCTTTCTTAAATCTACACCTATTCTCTGCTGGGGATGAACCAACACACAGGTTTCCTACTATGAAACAATGGTGTGTATATGTGTGTGTAGTTGTGTATGTGTGTATCCATTGTTAATTAACCCCGTTCACCCCACTCAGCCCTCCCCAGGAGTGGCTGTGTGCTGAGTTTGCTCCCTGAGCCCCAGTCTGCTAATCCACACCTGAGTCCTCTCCACACACACATGTGTGCGCGTGCACACACACACACACACACACACACACACACACACACACACACACATGCATGCGCGCGCACACACACACATACACACACACACACAGATCACATAGAAGGTGATTTAAGGTGCAAAAGATATGTAACTTGTATAAATCTCTTTGTGTGAGAACACAAAGCGTATCAGCTCTGCAACACCTGTGTAACAGTGGTTGTGCGTATCAGTGTGTGATATCACAGTCTGAGCTGGAACACATTATACACACCTGGGAGGATTTCAGACTCACGCAGTTATGCCACATTGCAATCAGACAGGAGGAGAAAGTAGACACACACACACACACACACACGCACACACACACACACACACACACGCACATACCTCAGCTCTGCAGACTCACACAGTCACAGCCAGACACACCTCTCTGAGGCCTGAGCCGTCTGGCTGTCACTGTGGCATGTCGGGCCAGAGAAAGCCAGGCTGAAGCGTGCTCTTACGCAACCCACTAAGGATGATGTCCTTAGTGTCTCTTGATAGCACACACACACACACACACACACACACACAAAGCCTCACCAAGGGCTGGGTTTGGATTACAGTTCTCTGCCTCTTTGTGTGAATACCGGACACAGATGCCATCCTGCCAATGCAAATGCCAACCCAGATGCCAACCAGAGTTTGTGTGTATTTGTGTGCAAGTGTGTTTTGGGCAGGAGAAGAGCAACGCTAACAACACACACACACACACACAAAAACACACCCACACACACACACAAGGGGCATGTGTTTAGAGAGCAAACAAGTAGACTGGCATGCATACACACAGCTGGTTACAATGCATAGAAACACACACATCATTTGTCACATGTTCCACAAACATAAACATGCACTGGCACACATACATACATACATACACACACACACAAACGCTCCATTGTGACTTTATATGCAAGAGCTAATTGTCTCTCTGGTGCTTTTTGTTTAGCCATTATGTGCTTTCTCCCACTACTCCCCTGTTTAATTGGAGCCGCTGTCCAACACTCTATGCGTGTGTGAGTGTGTTTGAGAGAGTGTGTGTGTTGTGAGTCCAACACTGTGTGTGTGTGTGTGTGTGTGCGGGGGGGGGGGGGGGGGTGTTAGTGAGTGGGTGCATGTGTGCCTTTTCAATCCCCTCACTTGGACACCCACAAAAAAAAGAGCGCTTGTCCTGAAACAGTCCTGCTGTTGATGTGATTGTTTTATGGCTGTTTCCATATTTGGAGAGATTCAATATTCCATTGTAGTGTCTGGCGTGCCAGCAGCTTTGACCACGCTATTTGCCTTTCGCTGTCATTCAGGAATGCTCGGGCACATTCAAACCTAAACACAGTCGTTAGTGTTAATACCAGCAGCTCCGTGAAATACTGCGCCCGTTAATACGCTCGGGAATCACTCTAAAACAAATAACTTTCCATCGTCAAGGTCAGGGGACTATGAAAATATGTGATCCCTGTGTTCCTCTGTCTTCCCGCTGGTGATGTCGAGCGTTATGAGCTGGACTGGCAGTGGAGCATTTTATGGAGCCCCATAATAGGGCTGGACGGTGATCAGGATGTTATTGAATGTGTGTCTGGCCTGCTAAATCCATTGACTGGATGATGGAAGCAACACCATCATCAGAGGGGCTAAACACCGCTCAAAAGTAGATGCTGCTGAGCCCATAGCTCTCTCTACACTCAATTTCACTTCATTTAAGAGCTGCGCCAGCGCAAGTGAAAAGTCATTGTCAAGTGGGAATAAAGGAGTATATTTCAGCAGCCAATCACAGTCTGGGGAGGTGTCCAAAACAGCCAGCTTTACAAGCACAGACTCGGGGAAATTATCCTCCGCTGAACCTGCTCTGACCCTTTGACAGCTAGCCAGGGTCTTAGGACGAGGACATGGATGTTGGGCACAGAAGAGCCAGGATACAGAGAGCCTCGGCATCAGACAAAAAACTTTGGGCTCACAGAAGACAGTTCAGCAGCTGTGGGCTCCAACAACACCAGAAATGCCATGTCCTCTTTGGAGCTCACTCCTTTCACTCTAATATTTCTTTCCAAACAACCGGCACACAGGATGAGGTGTATTAGGGAGGCACTTAGCCACTTAGCCGTAATAGCTCAGCCACTCCAGAGCGGGTCTTTAGCATAGTTACTCAATATTGGGCCATACGTTAGACCGCGCGGCTGCCGTCACTGCGTTCGTCTAAAAGGGTTCTGAAAGCAAAGAGAACATTCTTTGGAACATTTCTTCCACAATATCATGAAGACGTTTCCCAACATTCCAAATGCATGTTTTTTGCTTTGTACTGTATGTGTGTGTGTGTGTGTGCACGCGTGTGTTAATAACCTCCGTCCACCATGGAAGTGCTGTCAGCTCCATAGCATGACCCTGTCATTCCCTGTGTGTGTGTGTGTGTGTGTGTGTGTGTGTGTGTGTGTGTGTGTGGCCGTGACTCTGACATGTGGGTTAACATAATGACTGCTATGATAATGAAGCAGCAATTTCCCCCCCGGACCCCATGCTGCTTTCAGGTAATTGGAGTGTTTACAGACTGAAATTGTGTGTGTGTGTGTGTGTGTGTGTGTGTGTGTGTGTGTGTGTGTGTGTGTGTGTGTGTGTGTGTGTGTGTGTGTGTGTGTGTGTGTAGAAAGGTGAGCAGCAGTGTTTGGACAGTTGACAGTTGAGTGAGACAGATGACATCTCTATCTTACTGTTATGGAGAGATGAGACCGAAAGGACGAATGTGTGTTTGTCTATGTGACTTACTGGAGGTGGGAGGGTGGCTTGCAACCATCACACACACAGACACACGCCGTACATGTGTGTGTTTTGGTGTTGCTCTTGAGAAGGGAGGGGTGTAAGCTGACAACCGTGACAGATGATGTCTTCATCCAGCTGTTTCAGAGGACTCTGTGCTCTTTGTGTGTGCGTGTGTAACTTTCAGGGTCATATCTGCCTGCCGGCATTTTGGACTCGCTTTTTTTCGAGGGCGGGAATAAAAAGGGAGAGGTTGTTACAATTCACACCCCTGGAATGTCTGCGCTCCTCTCTCCTGTTCTGGGAATTTCCTCCTCTCTCACCTTCTTCATTCCCATCTCTCTCCCTCACTCCTTCATCCCTGAGGTGACATATTGAGGGAGGAGGGGACGCCAGACACACACCTGGTTCATTTCTGTGATGAGAGACAGACTAAAGAGCGAGCTAGTCCTTGAGTTAGTCCACCGCATCACAGCTTTACTCACCGCTCCCTGTTGCTTTGTGCATCACTGCACTTACTATGCGTCCTCTACCATACATGCATTGACAACACATAGGGAGAAACGCCAACAATTTCACAACAGTGTAAGAAAAAGAATATCAGAGGTCGAATGCAATCTGTTGGTGTGGAGGTTTGATCCCATTGCCGAGCAGATCACTAATCAGCCATTGACTGGAGGTATCAGGGTTGTTTATTCCAAAGACGATTGGATCACCTATGAAGTTACTGTCATAAGATGTTTTCAGAAATAATTTCCATGATCCTCCCCAACTGTCCCCCCTGCACAAAGTCGAAGGAGTTCGACAGAGGAATCACATTAAACCTTAATAACAGCATAACATCCTGTTTCTCTCCCCTCTTCGTACGCGGCTCCTTTGCTAAATATCGTGAGCTTGACCGACCTCATGCTGCTGCGCTTGTATGTTACGCTCTTTGCAAAAGCTGCCATTAACAAGGACTAGCGATGTGCTAGCTCAATGCAGTTTAGCAACCTCGGAGGGTGGTGGTGAGTCCGCAGGTGTGGGACTAAATCAGCGGTCAGCACGTCTTCCTCTGTCACACACCTCTTGACCCCCTTGCAGATCGACTGTAGTGTCCTTCGGCTCACCTTTGGTGTCTGGGTTATTATTGGCATATTCCTTTGCCATCAACTGGTCTTTGTCTTCCGTGCTTGCTGCCCATCAGTGACGTAACTCCTCCCACCCCTCGCGAGACCGGACCATAAACCTGGGATCTCCATTACAATGGACTGGATGATCTGAAGATAGACCGGATAACCCAAACCTAGTTGGTAGATTTGATAGCGAGCAGCAGTTACCGATCGAGGCACTGCATTCATGCATGGGTGCACTAATACGTGGTTGTCGTGGTCAGAAACATGAAGGTCGCGGTTGTTCACGAGAAAGAAAAATACATAAAAGCTTTATTAATCTGTTGCTGCTGGGCTCTGGCTTCTTCATTCTGTGCAGCCTGAGTTCTAACCTGCACAGAGTGAATGGTGCATGACAATAATAAAGCTTCCTCCTTCAGGGGGAACACTCCAATCACTGCCAGGTGCAGGTACGCTGGATTAAATGGTAACTACAATTGGAACACACACAATTATATTGTTTTCATAAAGCCAATCTTCAATGAATGTGATTTTTTTCCTGTGTATTGAATTGAATAATTCTCTTGAAGTAAAAACTCTGTGACGTCAATGCTCGCAGGCGGCAACACCGTCACAGAGTGCAAATAGAGGTCTGATTAAGTGATGCAATTCTTGTTTCACAGACTGTTTAAAAATGTGTGATGTCACTAATTTCAAATGTTTTTGCGGTGACCATATTTGGACATGATGGTTTAGCCCAAGAGGAGCAATATTTTCAAAATAGTAGATTCCTGAAAACATGATTTTAAAAGGCCGGAGTCATGAAACCGTTAACCTGTATGGAAAATATTTACTCATGTGATAAGAAGGGTCACTTTCTTTTTCATGAACTGACTTCTAACTGCAGCCTGGACAGCTGCCTCCTGCTGGCAACAGGAAGGAGTGTACCTTTGAGGCACTTTGTGTCACGTTCCAAGCAAGGAGAGGACTGGACCCAGATGCAGAGTTCAAAAGGATGACTGTTTGAGGCAGGAGACCACAAAAGTTCACGTAAAGGGAACAAAGTGACAAAGCAATAAATAACGAAAAATCACCATAAGGGGAAAAAAAATCTCAAATAAGAGACAAAGTTAAGAGAGAGAACAACCAAAAGTGTCCAGGAGCGCACTCTAACTGGGAACAAAGTCACAACAGAAGACAATCAAGGAAGGAAGCTACCACGAGGGACCAGGAGCGAACTCTAGCTGGTGATCAAGTAACAACAGAAAGTGCTATGGTTAACATAACAACATAAAGTGTCCGGGAGCGAACTCGAACTGTCCGACAAAGTATCGATGGAAAACACGAGAGGGATTCTTGGCATACGAATGTAGGAAGGCAGGGAATCGGCTCAAGTGCAGGATGCGTTCATACAGCAAACGTAATACTCTGGCAGGGAGGAAGGTGTGGAGGAGGCTTAAGTTGCTGGACTAATCAGACAAATCGGGAACAGGTGAGTGTGGTTGAGCCCTGCCGTTGAGGGGATGGCCCCGCCGCCAAGCACTCCAACCAGGCAGAGGGAGAGGGAGAGAGAGGATCGAAAAACTGTACGGAAGAGTGGGGCCATGACACATTGGCCTCATTTAACATGCTAAGACTCTCAGTACAGCCAATAGATTGTTACTTGAGAAAAAGCTGTTCTTTCATTTCATTTATTACCTCAGTGAACATTTCCAATTTTCAAGTCTTCCTCAGGACAGCCTAATGCTCATTTTTAGAACTATGGTCCAAATTAGAATTAAATATACAGTGAAACGGGACATGGTCGTGGTGGTGGTGGGGCGATCAGCAATGCCCCCTCACAGGTTGATGGTTCTGCAGCTATAAGCTCCATCACACAAACCCAAAACATGCAAATCAGGTTAAATGACTTGTATAATTTAGTGTCTGTCAGGCTTGTGATGGACCTGTCCAGGGTGGCAGCTGGGACGGGCTCCAGCTCCCCGCAGCAGGAGAGCATGCATGAAGCAGGGTATGAATTTTAGGGACTGGCAACTTAGTGATTGAAGAGTCACTACTGCAGCTGGCTGAATCAGGACAGTGGTGGTGCAAAACTCATTTTAATGACTGTGAAAAACAAAAACAAAAAAAACAAGAAGGTAACAGCCAAAATGTCAGAGTTAAGGCTGAAATGCGTGATGCTAAACTGGCTCTAATGTTTGGTCGTTTTTGCAAACTTCAGAAAATGCTCCAACATGTAGGTGTTTCTGGTTTTGCCTCCAGTGTTTTGTTTGGTTAGTCAGCCACAGGTGTGATAGCGCTCTGCCCGATACGCCGCCATACTGATGGTTGTATCATCATTCCAACCCTCAGCTGTTTCCTGTCCTGACTGATTCATTTTTGGCAGTTAGCGCGTCTGTGCCAAACAAATGTGGAATTTAAACGCATCGAAGTGTTAATGCAAGCGACAGAGGTGATGGTGTTTGAAGCTGCTTGTTTATATGATGCTAAGGATTTTTAACTTCGGCTTAATATGCACCTGTCAACGCAAGTGTAGAGGAGAAAGCGTGGTAGGGTGATGTAAAACCTGTAGCAATCAGCGTCACCTGTGATCAGACTTCTCAGTCCTTGAAGCATAAATGCGCAGCCGCACTGCTGTCAGCTTCAGTGCGGCGCAGTTTGGAGGTCAGCCAGCCACACGATACCTGGAACAGCGCAGACAACGGGAGTAACACTGCTTCCCGGTGTGATTGCCACTTCTGCAGAGGAAACTACAACAGGACTTTGTTTTGCTTGATGGTGTAATAATCCTTGAGGTGTCGATGTCATGGCCTGAGATGCAGGAAAAAAATATTCACCGGTTTAAAAAAAGAAACAGATTTGACAGGTATGTTGGGCCGAGTGTCTGGAAACCACAGGAGGTTTATATTTGTGTCAAGGTGCACGTGTGTATCAAAGCCAGTGCTTCGATTGTCACTGTAGCGATAGCAGGCAACACAAGAGCTACTGAAAAAAAAACGGACCTCGAAAAAGTGGGAGAACAATGAAATATTCTATTAGGGCCAGGATGCACGTTGCGATTGTGCACTTTGGATTTGAACACGTCTGGCTGCATTGATGTGGAGTGGCTGAGTAGGATTCCCGTGTTTTCTTTGTGCTGATAAGTGGCCAGGCCTTGGGCACTTGTATTTTAATTAGCATCAGGTTGTATGAACTCCAAATGAACACAACGGCCGTGTAAGATCTGTCCTTTACTGAATGTGTATGAAGAGGCTTGGCCAGAGACGACAAAATGGCCAGGGCAGCTGAAGGAGAGAGAGCTTTGAGCAAAAGAAAACAACCTAAAATGGCGACGACTGCTGGGTTCACGGCCGGAGCGAGAGTGTATGTGTGTGTGGGTTTAGTGAGATACAGAGGAAGAATAGAAGAGGGGCAGGGCGGGTAGGGGACTGAACACTGAGCAACAGAAAAATACAACCTGACAAACACAAGTATTGATTTGAATGTCTTCCCTCTTTCGTTCTTCCTACCTGCTCTTCTTCGCCTGCTTTTATTTTCTTGTCTCTCTTTTTTTTTACCATCTAGAGAGCTGCTGGAGGACTTTATTTTCTATCTATCTTGAAGTAGTGTAAGGATGGATGGAGGACAGAATGGAGAGCTGGAAGAGAGGACGAGGTTTGAAGAGGGAGGTAAAAATGGGTTCAAGAAGTGGAAATGGAAGGACGGTGAGAGAGAGAGAGAGAGAGAGAGAGAGAGAGAGAGAGAGAGAGAGAGAAAATGGGGCCGGTAGTTGTTGAAATGAGTGCAATCGGTGCAGCTGAAATGGAAAGAGATGGTTTAAGTGGAATAGCAGGAGAAAAGGGAGAAGAATAAGAAATAAGAGGAACACGAGATGGACAGAGAGGAGAAAGGATGGGAAAAGGGGAAGATGACAAGCTCCAAAGAGAAGGGGGGATGAGTAGATGGGTAGTAGTGGAGCAAAGGATGCTGGGAATGTTAAAATGGTATAAATGGGGTTTCTGGTCTCATCAACGTCCTTCTCTCCGCCTGCTCCTCCCCTCCATCACCCTCTTGTTATCTCTATTAGCACCTGCTGGGCTAACGAGGGCCCCGCTCCCCGTTGCCAAGACAACGCCTCACCACCCTTCGCTCATTCTTTCTTTCTCTCCCCTCACACACACACACACACATACACACACACACATGCATGCATGCACACCTCCAACTCCAGTAACCACTAACTACCTTCAATCTCGACCCCTCCCTCCCTCCTCCCCTCTGCTGCCTCCTCTCCAGGTAATGAAAGGAAGATATGAGGTGGATAGTATGTGTGAGTTTGAGTGTGTTGGTGTGTGTGTGTGTGTGGGGGGGGGGGCTGAAAGGGAAGGACAGATTTGAAGTGAACACCCATTAAAGCCTGTTTCCCTTCCCTCTGCTGTATTTTCTGTCGCTGTATAAACTCGCTCATGTGGTGATGCTGCCTGGATGGGGAGTGGACCGGGTTCCCCTGCAGGTTGGTCACAGGAAACTTGGTACAGCAAGAAACCCAAAGTTAGGTTTGGTTGTTCGGTTTGTGCATCAAGAAGAGAAAATGCAAAGGCATTGTGATGAAGTGTGGACATGGACAACCTCCCGTAGAACTGAAACAGCACGATTCATGTTTCTTAATTGAATCTGAGGTATTAGATTGAATGGTTAGATTTTTTTTTTTCAGTTTTGAATTCCTAATATTTAAGCCGAATTTATGCTGCTGCATAAAATGTAGAGCGTTCAAGTCATCGATGGCAATCACAGAAGCCACAGACTGGACTCACAGTAACATCACGCGCATCCAGAAAAGTGTCACGAAACAACAAGATCCAGAACAAGCATGAGTGGGATCGCTGGTCAAATGTGTCACATCTGTTTTCTTGTTAACGAGCACGCTTTGCAAGCATGAATCAAAGTGAGGAGATGCAAGCAAAGCACGTCTGAAAAACACCAGCAACCTCATGATCCAAGTGCCGTTCAACTCATGGAGGGAAACAGTAGATGTACTGAACACCGATGGCCCTCTGCTTCTTAATTGCAGGAACAGGAGATCTAGGTAGCCATGTTGTTGGATCTAATCTAATCTAATCTAATCTAATCTAATCTAATCTAATAAGAACAGAACTGAAATCCAGTTGAAAAGCTACATTTTTCTGGGAAACCAGCAGATATTTCGCACAGTTTTCCATCATATGCAAGCAGAAAATTAACATGCTTTGCTTTGTCACCATGATGACCCAAGAGGTGACAAAGAGGATGCTGACACACACACACACGCACAAACGCACGAACACACACACACACACACACACAGGGGTGTTAGAATATTTTAGTGCTGTAGAGCTGTTTTTTTTAACCCTTGCTGATAGATCTGTTCTGAGAGAAAACATTCTCACTCTGTTAAATTCCAAATTTGAACGCCGTCCTTTGCAGTGAACCGACTGCATTTGTATGGCACTTTTTGTTTTGTTTTTTTCGTTAGAACAACCTTTCAAGTGCTTTCCAAAACATTCACACTGATTGCAAGATTATCAGGAGTGGTTACAGCTTCTTGTCAAGCTCAAGAACATTTCCATACATTCTCTGGAGGAATGGTGGCTCAAACTAGGAAGTGCCCCATTACGACATGAACGACTCTTTCTCCTGAGTCCAGTAAGAGTTACTGGTCACTGTATAGAGCCACGGGAAACTTAAACAATGTAAACAAAAACAAGTGACACCAGTTTTGTTTTCAGCTCCAGAGAGGCATTGGTATCAAACATTACAGATCCTTCTAATGCCCCGGGGTGCTGTCGTGAGTATTAAAATAGCCGGAGCAGGCAATATTCTCAACCTTATCCAGACACCTGATCAACTTCCTCTGGTGCAGAGTCTCTGAAAGCCTACAATAGCTTGGAGGACTACAAATGGAGGCAATCTGGCAAATCATTGAAGAATAATTCACTTTAGAGTCGTCACAGGAAGGGCAGATGTCCCTTGAACTCAGTTCAGGACTGTTTGTCCAACCGTGGGTTCCCAGAGCGCCGTCGTCTTCTGATTGTATGTTTTATGGCAGCAATCCAGTAAGACATTCAAGATCTTTAGGAATTTCAGAAAATGCTCTCCGCTTTGTCTGCCCGTGACTGTTCTGGCGTCTCAAGGCACAACGGCGGGCCGCCTTGGTCGTTTATAGAGATGCAGCAGGTGACGATACCTGTTAGCCTTTAGTGTGTTAGCCTGCAGTCGTTTGAGCAGCTCGCTTTCCTGCTACTGTTGCGGCGTTTTGGTTTGGACTGTTGCATGCTACGATCGCGTGACATCAGCTTGCGGAGCTTGATTCTATAAACTGCATGATAGCTGGCTTTGCCAGATCACAGCGTCACAAAATCCTACCAGAAACGATGGTGGTCGGAGAAGTAACAACACTCTGGGATTTTTCTTACTGCTTCTCAGGCCGAAATGTCAGGTTCTCAACCCTGTTACCCACCAACTATTTATTTAGATCTTACAAACAGAGGAAACACACTTGTCTCACATTCTACAGACTTAATCGACAAACTGTTTGAGAAGCTTCAAATGAATCATAGATGAAGTTTGAATCAGCTGCTGGAAGTGTGGTTTATTACCTCCTGGTTCCAACATCTCTTTGTATAAATATTGTCCCAGTCACCAAGATTATTAGCGTGTCAAAACTGTCCAAAGTGAGTCACTCGTCATGCAAACGGTGAGATTCTTGCCTTTTATTAATGCAAATCATTCTTTTCCTACCAGTTTTCTCGGTTGTTGCTGGTTTTCCACAAAATAAAGGAGAAGTTGTTGCTATCAGAGACCTTTAGCGAAGCAGATGTGCAGTATTTTCACTGTATTTACAGTGAACACCGACAACAGCGGGGGGACGTCTTGTTGTTATTGCTGACAAAAGACCATCTTCAGTTCTTTCCTTCCTCTTTTTGTTCTCTCCTGGATGTCCTCAAATCGTTCAATACTTTCTCCGGCTCTCAGCTTGGCGTCTCAACAGTCGTGCTCATTAATTCATGAATGTACTGCAGGTTAAAGTGCTCTTTGTAGCTGGAGGACTGTGGGGATGCAGTACATCCGCAGTGACCACAAGGACACATAATTTCGTAGACAGATACAGGGTTGGGATCAGAATGAACTGAGTAGAATGATCTCACTATGTAGCGGCACCTTTGTTCGTGTAGTGTTAGCAAAAGAAATTCAATGAAGGTGAGGCGGCTCACACAGGGAAGGGTTGTGAATTCATATTGTGTCCAGTAAGTGCTGATAATAAAACTGTCTGCGGTAATCGATAGGGATCAACTGTCGTCATTTCTCGTCCCCCTCTCTGCTTCCCTTCGCCGTCTTATCTCAGTCCTCCCTCTCGGTTCCCGCCCTCGCCTCCTCACTCCTCATCTGATTTGTCTTCTCTCTATATCCTTACTCCATCTCCGCCGTTGTGAGCCCGGAAAGTTCGGTTTGATGAACACAGGTGGCTAAAAATAACAATTAAAACACATAAAATTGCATCTGGCTTTGGCAATGTTACTCCTCCAGTTAAATATTGGGATTTGTGGGACAGTCATATTTCAAATAACTGGGTAAAAGGAACATAATGCTGAAATAATCAACATTTTTCAACGAACAATAGATTAAATCTCTGTCCCTGTCCAGCAGGACATTGGCAACTTGATCTGATAATGGCAAAAGCGTGACAGGAAGTGATATTTCAAGTCCTCCAACCCATGCGGCGAGATAATCACCTCATGGTTAAGTTTAGGCACGGCGGCGGGGTCGTTGGCTCTATTGTCTCACACCAAGAAGGTCAAGGCTTTCCCAGGTCCTTTCTGTGTGGAGCTTGTTCCTGTGCCTGTGTGGCTTCCCCATCATTAGATGCAGGTGTGTTAGTGTAATAGTCCTGTCGGTACTCCTAACCAAGGCGCTGGCAGTCGGTCCCCAAGCGCTGCATTTAGCCACAAACTGTTCCAGACAGTTCAGGATAAATGGGGAGGACAGATTTTGTGCTCTCACTCTCTGTACAGACTCAAACACGTTTCCTATCCATGCTAAATCCTGAATTTATTTGTGAGTGTGTGTGATATCTTTCCTATAGTGTGTGTGTGTGTTAATGTGTTAATGTGTGTGTTTGTGGTGGTGGGGGGGGGGCTAAACTGACCAAGCCATGAGGCCATCTTTCTTTGGATGTCATCAGGGCACTCACTGCCCAGCCCACTGCGACCATTGTTTATGTAAAAAATGTTGCGTTTCTCTTTCTCTGTAAGTGTCAGGCCACGTGTCATCTCCAGCACGTCGCCAACTTCCACCGGAAAATGTTTCCTCCTCCTGTCCTCCAGGGGAACTTTCTGCCGCTTTTAAGGTAGTCACAAAACAACAGCACCACCTTGTGGAATGAGGGTCCAAGCCTTCCACCTTTGGCAGCAAACGCTACGATAACAACGGCATTCAGACGGCATCAGCCACACAGTCATGATTATAAATGGAGGTTGTTTTCACAACGTCTACCTGCGTCTTCTTCTGTCTCCTGACACGCTATGATAGTTTTAGTCCAGTGGACCAAAGATCTGCAGAAATTAGCTCAAGTCCTCCTTGTCCTCCTTGTCCTCAGTTTTCCTTGGCTTGTAATGGATTAGAAGATTAAAATTAAATCGACATTACAGTCTGTCATGTGCCATGTCCCCAGTGGTAAGAGGACTGCATTTATATAGCAATCTTCTGTGTTAATGGCACTGAAAGCTCTTAACAATATTGTTTCTCATTCCCTCACACACGTTGACATCAGCGAGCTGCCATGTAAGGCACTGACCCGCTCACCAGGGTTCAGCATCTGGCTCAAGGACACACGGACAGGGGGAGCAGGGGAGGGACAAATGCACCTACCTGACCTCAACAAATAACCGGTAAATCACCTGAAATAAGAACACTCACTTTTAAGAGAACCACACCGACATAAGAACAACCTAGATTCAGGATGCTGCCCCCCCCCCCCCCCCGTCATTGTGGTAAATTATCCAGCTTTATAACATAAACGGCTCATCTCCACGGTTTAGCATTTTTGAGTTCATTTATGCACTTTTTGCCCCGCGCACGAGTGTGTACTGGTTGTTGTTACCTATAGGGACCTTATCTGGTTCAAACACTGACATTAGCAGGACCCCTAATCCCAATGAGGACTAAAAACCAGTCCAAGTGTATTTTCTGTGGCTCTGGTTAAGGTTAGGGATGGACTGTCTAGGATAGCTGTTCAAACCTATGTGTGTGTGTGCGTGTTCTTGTACTTGCTACATGTTGAGGACTAGAATATGTGTTTGACAGAGTGAGAACATTTTTTGGAACGTGAGGACATTTTAGCCGGTCCTCACATCTTCAAAGGGCGGTTTGAAGGTAAAGACTCAGGTTCTGTTTAGGATTAGGCTCAAGGTTAGGGTCAGCGCCAGGGGCAGGGGTTAGGGTTAGGCTCAAGGTTAGGGTCAGCGCCAGGGGCAGGGGTTTGGGTTAGGCTCAAGGTTAGGGTCAGCGCCAGGGGCAGGGGTTAGGGTTAGGCTCAAGGTTAGGGTCAGCGCCAGGGGCAGGGGTTAGGGTTAGGCTCAAGGTTAGGGTCAGGCAGTCAAGCTGAGATGTTAGGTCTCGGGTGAGGGCCTAGGGAATGCATTGCATCAGTGAAAGTCCTCACAAAGATTTAAGAACGTGTGTGTGTGTGTGTGTGTGTGTGTGTGTGTACGCACGCGCGCAAGTCTCCCAAGGTTCTTTTACTTTGGAGGTGATATATTTGTGACTCTCCTCTCCAGTACAAGGCGCCAACAAAGCTAGCATGTAGCTGGTGAGCATATTTGATCATCTAGAAAGCTAAAGAGCCCAGAGGGATGGGAGGTGCTGAGGACCCTACTCGAGCTAAAGAGTGAGGGAATATTATTAGCATTCATCAAGCAAACACAACCGCAAATGAATGCTAATCTGGCTTTGGGAATGCTGCATGTGTAAATAACCATATTTCCTCAAATGCTGTCCGGAGCCTTTGTTTACCTCAAGCAGAGGGTAGCAGGTCTTTACTAGAGGCGGGTTCTATTAAAGACGGGCCTTTATTTCTAATTCCCTCTATTTGATAAGTATATTTGCTCATATTTTAGCATGGAGCTTTCTTGTTTTTTTCATCTGCTCTTGTTTTTGCGGTCTCACCACCCAATCTCTCTGTCTCTCTCTTCCTCTTTCTCTTCCTCTCTCTTTCTCCCTCCTGTGGTCAATCATCTCTGCTGCTTATGTTTTTTCCTCCTTGTTTTATTTTCCTGGCCAGTAATTGAAGCCAGCTATTATTTGTTCATGTCGACCGTGCCCTCAGCTACTCTGTGAGACCCAGCTTTTAATTGACTGGCTTTTATTTAAGAGAATACAGTAGACAATTGTGCACTAATGTGTTCAAAATCAGTGATAATAGGACAATGCTTATTTATTAACTTGGCCTGCTGCTCCCAAATAATATAAGAAAATAAATTATCTTCAATTAAAATATGAATAAAGCTTTTTCAAAAAAAAAAAAACAAGAGAGAGAGAGAGAGTTTGAATCCCAGTAGCTGTGATGAGATTTTAGTAGCGTTGTAAACAAGTTGATTATATGAAGCACTTATAAAGAAGTGGAAACAAAGGTCATTAAAATGGCTCCCAAATTGTCTGTTTTGTTTTTCAAGCGTCTTTCGTGTTTGGCCTGAAGTCTTTAATTTAGCATTTTGCAAATGACCATAATAATGGATGGATTTACCTTTCTTTTCCCTGCCAAAAAAACAAGAACTAATTTAGATAAAGTCCTTGTTACTCCATCATTCAGTAATTAAACCGCTAAATACTCTTAAATGTTATCACAATTGGAAAAGTTAACTAGTTTTGTTGGGTTTTTTTTTTTGCTTTATTTGACTGTTTTTGAATAAAAAATATCCTGCAATCCAACTTCATATGTTTAACGCCTGTTCAAATTCGCTGGTTTTTGGTTTGTACTCTTCTATTATAATATTGGCATTTATAAAAATAAAGCATCTGCTCTGAAATGGGATTATTGATATATGTAATTCCTCTGGATTATTACTTTGACATTATAGTGAAACCTGTAAATATAACATAAGCTGGTATAAATTACATCAAGTCCAGTCAGCGCCAGCCGAAATGTCAAGCAAATGCACTCCACCATCTCTTTCTTAATCTTCCTTCCTCTCTCCACCTCCTCCGTCATGCTCTCTGCACCCTCCCTCCCTCTCAGCGAAGATCTCGTTTGATTGCTGTGGGTGATGGCTGCCAGAGGAGAAGGGGAAGAGGCGAGATGGATGGGCGGATGCTGCGGCAAAATGACGGGGTGCTGCCCCCAACCCCCACCCCGCACAAAATTTGGAATTTAGGGTGTTCTCACAGCACTGGCCGCAGCTGTGAAAATGATGAGCGAGAGAGTTGTGGGAGAGGGAATAGATGAAGAAAAAAGAAAAGCGGCAAACTGGCATACAAAGTAGAGTGGTGGCAAAAATAATAGTTGTTGTTGCAATCTGAAAACGTTGTAAGTGGTGGACGTGGTTAGAGATGTTGTTCTCGCTGTTGCGAAAGCAATTCATGCTATTTTGCTGCTACTGTTGATTTCTAGGTTATTGTGGTTGAAGAAGTTTTGTTGATTTCATGCAGTTGGTGAGCTTTCTTCTTCTTCTTCTTCTTCTTCTTCTTATTTGCAGATGTCTTGATTATTTATCATTGAAGCAGCTGTTGCGATAGTCCTGTAGTTTGCTGGCACTACTATTTCTCATCCATGACGATCCAACTAGCTGGCTGCTCATTCCGCGCCCCCGTGTCAACAGATAGGCCTGAGATGGATGCCCACTGGTTTTTTGTTGAAAAGAAAGAAAGGGCAACCCTCGCTCCTGCCCCCCTCACGTTTTTCTCTCTTTTTCACCTTCTGTCCTTTCAGTCTTTCTGCTGTTGTGATTTGTGGCAGCGATAGAGGAGGAGGCATTAAATGAGGGGATGTGGGGGTACACAAGGCACATCTCTGGGTAAATAAAGGGATGCAAGTTGTGCCAGACATACTTTTCCACTCTGTGTGCGTGCGTGTGTGTGTGTGTGTGTATTATCCCTGCATCTGTACACATACATATCTGTGTGCAGACGCGGACGCGTGCGTGTCCGCGGTGAATCTTCACACAGATGGGCCGTTGCAAACACAGCAGACCTCATGAATCTTAATGAGCCAAATCTATACAATGAAAATTTAATGAAAACAATTTGTGACTCGCTGCCCCGCATGTATATATCTTTGTGCACAATTAGTGGAGGGGATTTGGTGTGTATGATATACAAACTAGGCCTGGGCTGTACAGTAGGTGAACACTTTTCTCACAGGATCCCACAATGTTTCCGTTGCTCTGTCACACGGTCCGAGCGAACTACACACCTGCAGAGCACATGCCAGTTTTCATTGACTTTAATTGAAAGTTCGATTTGTCCTTCTATTAAAATGTGCTCCGAAGTGGCGCGACTCCACACTGCTTTTCTGTTTTGTCTCGTCTGTTAAGAGGTGATCTTGGACGATGTCATGTGTCAGGTATTTGAGGTATTTGTGGTTAGAAGGAGCTGCTTGTTGAGGCACGGTGCTGTGCCCCAACACACACACACACACACACACACACACACACACACACACACACACACACACACCTTGCCCCACCGTGACACATGTGTGCTGCTGTTGCATGTCCTCGTGTTCTCCAAGTGTGTTTAGCTCAACACTAACCCTCCCTCATTTGATGTTTTGATGATGCCAGTGGAGTTTGCTGTCAAACAAGTGGAACTAAAACCTCCCGACGGTGTTGACTGAGATCACCTTGTGTACTTCATGGATATTTGTTGTGCTTCTCCTCTCATCTATTGTGTATTTATGCCTCCGCACCGGCATCAGCTGTGTCTGGAGGCATAAAGATTTTGTGTTGTCAGCGCTTTTCTGACCATTACGGCGTAATGGCTGTAATTCAAGTAGAGAATGGGTACACTTAATACCTTTTATTAAATTCCTTCACAGCATCTATTATGAATTCTGGACAGATATGAGTTTAAACTGCAGTTTGAAGGTAATTCTAAAGTTTCTCTTAATTTTTCACCCATCTGAAGCTCAAACAATCTTAACACTTCTCTGCACATCCTATTTGAGGCGATATCTGTATATACCAAGAGTCCTGGTGACAGGGCTGAGCGACATTTTGATTAAATTGTATAACCTTGGCATATAGATATTTGGTGGTTCAGCGAGTTTGAGAAACAAACTGATTTTCTGCTGGGAAAGCAACTTGTTTCTCGCTTGTCTGTCTTAAAATATTTCAGAATCTCAATGCTGACCTCTTTTCCACTGTAGAGCTGTCCAAGTCCCTCAGTCCTGTCAAGTTTATAACTACAGATTTCAGGTTTTCTGGGTAAATGTCTCAATATGTATGTATGTATGAATATATATATATATATATATATATATATATATATATATATATATATATATATACTGTATCTGCGTGCAGAGTACTACACACATTAAAAGGCCACAGAAAACGGCCTCTCTAATCTACTCAGTCAATACTTCAACACAAAACACAATAAATAAATCACTTTGATTCGGCATGTCAGAAGATTTCAGTCAAAGATTTGAATCCTCGTTATGTTGTGGTGCTTCGTTCATAAAAGACGCGCTAATGGTTTCTGCCCGCTGCAGTCAGGCTCCACCAAAGCTCATTAAGGTGGAGAAGACATTAGGTTTTGCAAAAATAATGTTTCCCATGAGAATGTTGCAGTTTGGATGCTTTTCTTGTGCACCTGAATGTTGCATGACTGCATTACGCAATTTACAGTCGCACTTACAATGGACAGATACATCTGTGCATTATATGCATATTGGCTCTGCCTCAAGATGGGAAGTTTCACACAAACAAATCCTAAACGAAGTGGTGAGACTGGGCTCTGAGACTCTGGGCGGAGCTTAGAGAGCGTATGTGGGTCTACAGGGAGAAATGGAGGTGCACTGTGTGACTCAGGAAATGATCTTGAAAGGTTCAAAAGTTGTTTTTCATTTCACCCCCACATTTCTGTATGTTGTGCATCTGTTTGTGCGCTTGTGCATATTTATATTTACGTGGGATTTTATGACACTTCCTCATTCTTCCCTGCTTCTGCTGTGAGCCACTGAATCTCTCTCCCTTTCTCCATGCAACAGCGTCACCCCAAACAAACTGTCAGAGAGTTACTAAGATGAAGAAATATGAAATATACGCTCGCTCGCGCGCGCGTGTGTGTGTGTGTGTGTGTGTATGTGTGAATCCCACCTGACATTGTTCTTGCCGCAGTGTCACACTACAGTACACTTGTGCTATTTTTTTGGCAGGGATATTCCCTCCTATGTCAAAGCGCGCGCACACACACACACACACACACACACACACACACACACACACACACATATGCATACATACATAGCTGATCCCAGTCCAGTGTAAATCAGGCAGGAGAACTACTCTTACATCAGGTGCACACAGTGCCCTGTGTCACTTTCACTAAGGGGGGGGCGCAGGGAGTAAACAGAGGAAGAGGAGAAAGTGAGGACTGATAGAATCAGAGAGGATAGGGAGGGCAGAGGAGTGGTGGATACTGCTCATTGCCATTGTTATTCCCCCCTGCAGAAAATGGCTTCCTCCATTAAGCCACTAATGATCCCTGCATTGTGCCATGGCAGCGTAGAGAGAGAGAGACCAAAATGTCTGAGCCAGAGAAAGAAAGAGAGAGAGCGACGGGGAGCGATGCAGAACAGAGGTGAAATTATAGAGTGAGTGATGGAGAGAGAAAGAAACAAGGGAAGACAGGGAGGGGGCGGAGAGGGAAAAAGAGGAAGTAGTATGAAAGTAAGTGGAAAAGAATGAGAGGACGATAAATTAAAGAAGCGGCGCTGGAGTGACAGATGATGCTTGCAGGGCAACTGAGTGGACACGGATGTGACATACATTTCCCATACGATGGCGCGTCCTTCTCTAGCTTCTTTTCCTGGATACTGAAACCATTATCTGTCATGTCCCACACTCACCGCCAATGGAGCATGACATTAATGGACATGCATGCTCCAGACAGGCGCGTGAAGGCAGATGTGCAGGCATACACTCGTTCACACATTCAGTCAGGAGCGCCGGGGCGCTGCACCAACGGGCGAGCAAATCTATTTTTTAGACAGATTTCATCCTCACATGCTCACACGCACAACACATCAGGGTAGAGGGAGGCCTATAAAAGTTGTTTGTCATTGAAAATTACTCTTGAAGATGAAGCAGTGTAATGAACAAATGTCATGCTCGACTCTGCCAGGCTTGGCTAAGTTTTGTGTGCGCGCACGCACACACACACACGCGCGCGCGCGCACACACACACATGAATTCACCTGTGTGTTTGCAACTCCCCCAAACATCCTCAAATTAATCTCCTCTCTGCATGCCTCGATGAGCACTGTAGTCACACAGCCATGTCCTCCAGCCAATCACCAGAGAGATCTGCTTATTGAAGAGTGGGCAAATGCCACGGCTAGTTGTTTGATTTGAATTTGAATTTTAAAACATCTCCCTCATTACATTTTCCATTATTTAATCAATTATTCATGAAATCCACAAACGAGCAAGGGTGCTCGGATGCAGAGCAAACACTTGGGCAGCCTCGAACTTGATTCACTGTTTCTCCTTCATAACCTCCAAGTATATGAGTCCCTGCTTCGTCTCCAAGTGTCTCCTAAGGACACTCAGAGAGGGAAGGGTGGAGGAGGAGGGGAGAGACAGAGAGAGAGAGAGAGAGAGAGAGAGGGATGGCTGACAGGAGAAAGGGCTACGATAGACAAAGAGACCGTTAGAGGGATGGCAACATGAGCAGAAGGGGATACGGAGAGTGGGTGGCAGATGGAGGTAGATGAGAAGTGGGGCGCTTGGGAAAGCAGGAGGATGGAGGGGAGAAGAAAAAGAGATGCAGAAGCAAAGAGGAAGAAAGGCAGACGGCAAGACAGAGGGCAAACTGAGTTAAAGCAGCCAAGGCACCCAGCAGCATCTGTGATCAATAATGTGTGTCCAATGTGTGATAGGCAGAACAGAGCACCAGCCGGCTCAAGCCTGGGATATGTTACATCACTGCCACCCACAGCTACAATACTAACCCTCCTGGAACAGGATATTGTGCTTAAATAATAAAAGAAATCAGTCATTTTCCCCTCTCACATCCCTCGTTCTGTTTCTCTCTGCTGGCAAGATAAATAAAGAGATGTAATGAGAAATCTCACAAGCTCGTGAGAAGCAGCCGTTGTGTTCTTATATTACCAGTCTGGAATGGTAAAAGGCCTCACTGTCTTGACGCCGTCCAGACACAGCAAAGGCAAAGACAAGTAGGACATCGGATAAAATAAAAGGTGGGACAAGGGGGCTTGAGGTTATTGAAAACGCAACAAATGACCTTCTCCAAGTTTCATCTCTTCCCGTCTGTCTTGGGTTTCATTCTCTACCTCGACCTTGCCATCCCCTTCTTTCCCACTCACTCACCCACTAATGGTTATTTACCTTGTCTGAAAGGGCTTCGCTTTCTCACCGGAGAGATCGACATCAGGACGTGAGCACAAAAAAAAAAAAAAAAAAACTGAGCCGCCTCGAAAAAGAGGAAAAAGAGAGGAGAGAAGGTGAAACGAACGAGAAATATATCACTCATGTCTGTTTCCCCGGCGACACCGGCTCTCCCTCACAGCTGTAATGGAAGTGAGGGTTTGGCCACAGACAGAGAGGGAAGAGAAAAAGAATTACATGTCAATATTTGTTCCCACTGACTGCCTGGATGGAAACAGATACATTACATTCTCTTGGATTTCTTTTCCCCCTAAAGCCAATTCAAGAGCTCTACCTTTTGTTAAGGATCAAGAGGACTCTGGGGGTCGCACGGGAGAAAGCAAGTCTTAAACGTAGACAGGACTATGCAGGGAAAGGTGAGAGAGTGAGGAGGGGAAAAAAAGGGGTGGGGGGGTGGGACCAGGAGGGATGACTAACACGAACAAACAATGATTTCAAGGCCAGAGAGTGAGAAGGAGCAGAGAGTGGACATTTCCCATAGCAAGTCTTCGGAATACAAACAAGGAGTCCAATCACTGTCCGGGGCTGTTAGCGCTCCTTCGTATTGACTGTCGGCTGAATCATCAGCTGGAGCAGTTATTGCTCTTGAGCCACGGGCCGCCCCTTCGCTGGAAATTACATCGGCAACCCTAATAAATATTTCTTTCATTGTATTGTGTTGTTCATCAGGGACGTGTTTGCTGTGCGTGTTTGTGAAGAGTAGGGAGCGGGAATATTTAGGGCTGCCCTACATCCTGTCAGTCGAATTTCTCCTCTATGTATTTATTTTTGTATCACTGGACAAAGAGCAACACAGAATAACAACGTAGCATACTTTTCTCCTCTTTAGAATGGAGCAAATACATAATGGAAACAGTGAGGAGTGATGCAAACCGCAGACAGCGTGATGCAGAGCGGTGCAACATGGTTTCTGTTCGCTGCTGTGCAACCTCCCGCACCGTCCGCCCTGATGGACCCCATATATGTCAGACGAGCTGGGACGCACCGAGACGCTAAGAGTTGAACTGAAGGAAGAAAAGAGAGGGTGAGGAAGGCATTTAAACAGGAGTGGAGCGGGTAAGACGTGAGTCATAGCTGCACGGAAAGGAGACAAACCGGACTGGGTTTGATTGTTTATGTCCCAGCTGCACTTTTTTAGCTGCGGTGTGGGACGAGGCCGCGATCCGTCATCCTGGTAAATCAGAGATCTCAGTCCCCGGACCGGTCTGTGTTGTACAATTCCACATCTCTGGCGATGAGTTATGAAAGCAGTCTTGGGATTGCGGTTGAGTCATCCGATGGTGTAAGAGTTGCATCTACAGAGGTCAAATGTCAATTCTATTTTCACCGTGGCGGCGATATCTTCTTCACGTCTCATCAAACCAGCTGCTGTGAGGGACACGAGCCGAAGATGTTCATTTAACTCACACGCAACCAAACATTTTATACGTAAAAGGATGTGGCAAAAATAAAAGGACCCTCCTACAATAATTCAAAAACGTGGACCTCAAAATGTATTTTATTACTATTTTAAAACTTGAAATACAAGAAGTAATAGCGGTAAAACAATCTGATTATGAACTACTGGTTTTAAATCTTTGTGTCACATTTATGAGGTGACATAGTTGATGTAGATTTATGATGTCATCTTTTGCGTATTTATTGAATAAGTTCATCATATGAAACGGCTTACAATCACTTGTTAATGCTTGATTGATACCGTCACTGGAGAACGAAAAACGAAAGAGGGATTTCAAAACCAAACCCAGATGAAGGAGGGAAAAAGTTTCACAATAAAAGTAGCAAAACACATCGTTTGCATGTTCAGTTGACAGAGGATATTTTTAAGTGTCTTTGAGGATCATAAAATACACAATAAAAGCAAAACATTTAAATTACAGTGTTTTACATTTCTGTAACGTGTGAATGTCTTTTTTTCTGTAACGTGTGAATGTCTTTTTTTCTGTAACGTGTGAATGTCTTTTCTGGCTATTTTGGGTGTTTCACACCTATTTACTTGTCTGACTTAGTTGATGGTTTGTAATTGGATGCATTCTCCTCCTCAGTCAGTTTAATGGCCAGATGGGACGAGATTAAGCAAGTAAATAGAAAAAGAAGGTCCGGTGTTCGAGTTGTCATTATCAGCTTCAGTTTCCAAGCTCTGCTGCATCCAAAAATGCTAAAATGTTTTGTTAAAATTTGTTCCTGGTGGACCGAGTGACCCAAAGTCTCCCAGTCTTAACAAGGCGCCTCCAGATTCTGACTGACACTGACTGAAACTCAGCCGAAGCAAAGGCTCCAACACGTCCGGCTCTTTTACCTCTTAGGATGCAAACGGCACGAGGTAAACAGGCGATTCCTCTGCTGCATGCAGCCCCATGCATCTCTCACTCAGGCCGTTGTCTTAATACTTCATACAGCACAGGAACCTCCGGGAGGTTAGCACATCAGGGCTGATGACTTGTGTGACACCGACTAATTAGCCGGTCAGATGCGCTCAGCTCTTCCTATCAGCCATCATTTGTTAAAACGTTCCACATTTCCTGACAGCACTTTCAAATCAATGCAGTCCTATCAAACAATGGTCACAGCTACATTGGGATATTGAGTGACACACACACACACACACACACACACACACACACACACACACACACACACACACACACACACACACTCTCTACAAAGGTCATCCAGAGTTCTGGAGCGGAAGCAGCAACACTCCATCTTACGCTGAGCAAACATTCAGAAAAGTAAAAACTAAAAATGAGTGTGAAACCACTGACTGTCACAAAATCCTCCAACCTCCTTCCTTTCCAGTGTCAAGACTCAGATTAGTTCAAAAAGCACAATGAAAGCACAATGATGCTGATTGTGACGGAGGCAACAATTTTCTTACACCACTTCAGGCGTTTGATTGTGAGATTAGAGTTGCAGTCGTTTAACACAACCTGAATAAAGGTTAATTATTGCTGTGGATGAAAAAAAATGATCATGGCATTCAAAACTAAACTGTTTGGCATATTTAGCATCACAATAAATTGGCTTTTTAAACAGGATTTGTATCATTCGAGACCCTCGAGGATTTGTAATCATGGCACAAGTTTTTTTTCTGCGTGATTAATCCTGTACAAATCTGTCACGGTTATAATCTGAAAATCCACTGTATTACACATTGCCAATTCTATAAACTGATAATGACCTCATCTCATTAATTTGGGGGTTGTTTTCATTTCCCAAAAAGATTTTCCAAGTTTTTCTTTGGAATTGTCTGTCTTTCAGGCTCACCGTTTAAAAGAGGCTGCAGCGGAAATTCCTGATGGACGCAGCAGTTTTGGTGCAAATGAATAGCTTAGCTGCCAAAATGGCATTTTCAAGGCGTGGAAAATAAATAAAGCCAGAAATCTTTAGAGCAATTTACCTGACAAAAAAAAACTTTATTTTGTATCAAGCCACGTAGCGCGTTGTTCATTCGAGTTATTTTTACCATTACTAGAGGGAGAACAGTCATGCTAATGCAGCCCAAAGTCACGGTAAAGTCGTGGAAATGAATTGGCAAATTGTGCATGAACCCTGAGCTGTTCTGCAGACGGGCCCATATGCTTTTCTCAGGTCTGAGTGCGCGAATGAAGCAAAATTAAACATATGGAAAGTAATCAGATTTCGCTGTCGATGTGAATGTATTTTTCAGGCAGAGTAAAACAGCAAGATCTCCGATTGTGAGTGAGATCAGAGAAATTGTCTGGTGGGTGCCGATCAGCATTTTTGGCATGAAATCAGCGATGGGTGATGGACTGAGAGGATCCCTGCAGCTCTGATTGCACCCTCCACATAGGAAGGAAGGAGGTGTACATTTAACATTTGCATTTTGGCATTCTACTGACTCTCACGAGTGAAACATACAGGATGTGCTGAAATACATACTAGTATTAAAGTATAAAGGTCAGTAGTAAAATCTACTTCTGGAGAAGCAAGAGGAAATGACACCTGGGTTAAGTTGGAGCACCCCGTCGTGGTCTTGCACTTTTGCTGAATGCAGAACTTGTGTATGTGGCACGCAGTCCTGAAAGCCCTTCATTCCGGGAAAGGTTGCCCTTTTTAAATGATGTAACCTTCAGAATGTGAGAGGTGAGTGGTTGTGCTATTCACTGTACTCATTTAAATCGCTCACTTCAAAACAAGGCCCCAAGGGCCTCATTTGAGTATGGACAGCACTTCACAGTCAACATATGACCTTTAAAGCCCCAAATGTTTTTTCCTCAGTTATTTCACTGTCTCATATGCACATTTCCCCAAAGGATAGGAATTGCAGATGGCAAATGGCTTTTGAAATTTCATTTCAAATTTTCCTCAGTGTATTTCCAGCCTGCCAATTCAGAAATAGAAGGATTTTCCAAATTAGAAACCTCAGTGTTTTGGTTTCAGTAGCTTCCGCTATGACATGTTTCTATCGGTATTTTTGTCTCATTTTGTGTGAGTTGTGACAGGATGCTGCTGCTTAGCTAGAATCCGAGGACATTCCCTCTGTCTTATCTGTGTGTCCACGCTGTTTTCTGTGTTTGATGTATCCGATGTACTCGATGTATCACAGCTTGTTCTACACGGGATACAACAGATAAGTATATTGCAAATATTAATTGCAAATTTAGAGTGGCAGTCGAGGGGTTGCTGGTTCAATCCTCACTTGCCCCGGTAAGAGAGCAATAAAGTATTTCTGCTCGTGAAAACCTTACAAATTCGTTACCGCACTCCATTACCCATGACTCCTTACACCCAAGGCTGCTTCCGGTCAGAGCACAGATAGCGTCGCATGATGCTGCATGGTGGTGTCAATAATTAGCAGCGCAATACCAGCGCTGTTTTCAGCGCAAAAATGATGGATCACGACTCCCAGAAGAGGTTCGATATCATGATGGATTTTTAGTGTAAGAACTCTGAAAAGTCAGAGAAGTTGCAGGCTGGATTGCAAAGCTTCTGAGGGGGAAATATTCAGTGACGTGAATATTAGCGAACTTGTATTCGACATACTTTCTATGACTCCATCAGCGCTCTTAGGTTCTACTTCAGGCGCTGTACCAACTCACCCTCTATACATGATGACGTCTGTTATTTGGCTCTGGGACGAGCAGAGCAGCGTGCATGAGTTAGAAGACTGAGATCTACGGGGGGTCTGAGATTACAGTGAAAATGACTGAGATGACAGACAAGATTTCTGGTTACTGTTTAGATGTCAAACGTTCAAAAGCTTGGAGATGACAGTCGGCGACGACAGACACGGTTCTGGATGGGTTCTGATGGCGTCTGATCCTTCGTCAGTCTGTATTTACAGCGTCTGCTGAACAAAGCAGTCAGAGATCAAAGGCGATAGACTTCTGGTACTGCACTGGTTGAGATGACGGGCAGCATGAGCGTGATCAGAGTCAGAGAATGTCTGAGAGTCTTTGTGATGTCACGCATCACACAGCCCCGCCCCTAAAACAACAGATACTACACCAGGAGTGAAGCAAAAACCACGCTGTACTGGAAACGGCCACACAGAAGCCATAATCTGTCTCACAAGTCAGACATAATCATTTTCTCTGTTCCAGAGAAAGATTGACCTCCTCGACTCTCACTGGCATTCTGAAGGAAATAACTTTTTTGGGCTTATCATCTTTGCCTTGAAGAGATTTACACGCCACTGGGTCCATGCAACCATATGATTTTATTAATCTCAGCAATACACAGATAGGAATCGCTCCAAAAAGACTACATTAAACCTAATATTGCTGCAGCAATCGCATAATACTGAAAGATATATTTCCTCACACCGGGAAGAAAGCAATCATCACAAAAGGAAAAAATAGATTTCGTAACCCAAAAAGGTGTTTATTACTGATCTGGATGGAGAAAACTGGATTTATAAAAAGCTATTGCTGAATCTGTATGCTAATTTGTCACAGGGAGATGGGGCCGGGATTCCGCGAGACAAATACCCCCCTACCCCCAGCCCCGCCCCCACCCGATGGTCTTCATGTGCTGCTCTCACTTCCCAGCGAGAGTTTTTAAAATGGACACACGAGGAGAAATGTCAAACACGTAGTACATTTGATGAATTGTTACGTATTCGTATGTTTTCGGTCGTAACGAAGGCAGTAGAATGTGTTGTTTTGGGGTCTCAGACAGATATTGGACAAGCAGAGCAAATAAAAACCAACCGTGTAACTTCGGGTCACTCGCCCTCTAATATCTCATGCATTGATTGTCAGCATTATTAAAAGCTCAGGTGCTACATGCCGAATGACTGATTAAACTCTTTTGATTGACGACAAGAACAAAGATTTATGGAAATGTATTGCCTATAGAGTGATTGGCAGAGTTATTAAGAAGCTCAGGTGCGTGGCGCTCCCACCATTAATGAGGCGGTCCGAGTTGTGTCAGATGCCCATCAGGGTACAAAAGAAGCGGGTGACTGGGCTGGGCGGTCCCATCACTCACAGTTTGGTAGGGGTCAGAGGTGACCCTGGCACCCCATCTGGTTCAGACTGCACCGATGGGGGGTGGGGTTGTTGAAAGGAGTAGTAGTGATGATGTCAGACATTATTTTTAAAGCTAGACGCAGACATATGGAGCCTCCGGCGAGCACACGAGTGTACGTGCTCACATGCAGTCACATTTGAACACTCTTTACATGTGTAACCAGAGCGAACCACACATACACACTCACACACACACTCACTCCTGGAGGGGTGGGGTCAGGGGTGATCTGTCACACGGTGCACCTCAATTGTAACAGATGGATACGAGCACACACACGCACACACATTCACTCACAGTCTTGTGTCCCAGTGAGGCTGGCAGGGTCCTGACCTGTGTGACCAGGCTTGCAGACCAGGCAGGCATATGGGCCAGGACCCCTGGGGGCAGCGAGATAGACAAAGAGCTGATTGGCACCGGCAGAATATAAACACACAGTTTATTCAGCTTTTAAGTCTGGAAATGAAGTTTGCACACCTTTTATTTAACACACAAGTTATTTGCTATTGCAATCACCCTCCTGTTTGCTAGATGCAATTATTATTCTTTGAAAAGAAAACGTCAAGCATAGCCTGATGCTGATATGAAAGTGTTGGTTTGTTCATGCAGAAACTGTGAGGAAGCAGGTGCCGCCGGTAGTTGGCACCGCAAGCTTAGATGAGGGAGGACATACATGGGTAGGCATGGCTGGGTCCGAAAGAACATATTGGCTCGCCTGCTGCAAACTGTGTAATTTATATCTCACATCAGTGAGTCTAATTCCTTTGTACTTATTTCTATGTATAGTCATTTTGTTTTTGATTCTTTTTTTGCCGTGGAACTGTAAAATTGGCTGATGGCTGAAAACAATATTTTTATTTTTTATTTTTAATGCACCCAAACACGCTGCTCACACCTCAACCCCGAGCCAGGCAGTGACATGGCGACACCCTTCTGTAGACATTTACGGATGTCTGGACATGTTCTGAAATTCAAATGGCCACATGTCTTATGTATTTTCATTTTTAAATGGCAATTTTATATGTTCTTCCATTGCATCCCAACAAAAAAATAAAACCGCCTATTTTCTTCCAGTGAAAATAGCTCCACGACACAAACTCCACACAGGTAGAGAGGCGCGTGACATCGAGGTAAATAAGTCTTGAAAAGTTAAAAATAAATGCATGCCGTAAAGAACAGCAGGAAGAGGAAACAAAGTTTCCTATGAACAACAAAAAATATGTCAGGATCAAGAAAAGCAGTGATGGTGAAGAAGGAACGTATCATCTACCCTCCCTCAGTTCTGACAGGAAAAAAGAAGTAGTCGTCTGCTCTGCTATGTGGAACAGGATTTAAAGATGATTACGACAGTCAAAGGCATCTTCCATGTTACTCCACGAATTTCTCCATCCACGTAAGATCACAAAAACACTTAATAATGCATTAATATACCCCGCACTCTCCGCAGCTTTTCTACATCTATAGCTGCTTTAACTTAACACAAGTGTGGAGCAGCAGCAGCAAAGGAAGAAAAACTGTATGTAATTAGAGGCAGGAGTTGTTCGGTTACATCCTCGACACTAAGATAGAACGGTGCGATGTTCAAAAAGTTTGCTTCGAATAAAAAGAGTCAGTTTGCTTAAACTAAAGCGTATATTCACACCTGCAGCGACTAAAACGAGCCTCCGCAGACTTACTTTAATAGCACAGGAAAAAGAAAATGAAATTTCATGGGTGTTTCCGCCTACTCGTGCAAATACAAGGAGTTTATTCATGTAGAAAATGTGTCAATAACACCACTTCTCCAGTCAGGTGTCTTCACACCACCACAGAAGAAGACAGCTGAAGCTCAGGTAGACATCCTGCTCACGTAGCAACGTTCCAACTCTTCCGCAGTTCCTCAAATCCTTGGAAAATGTCGACAGCAGAGGCTGCTTCCTCTTCCTGGAACGTGGATACTCAGTAGCGTGTGACACTTTTGCTACATCAGAACTTATTTGGAAAAGTTTGTGTCACAGTACTTCAAAATAAGCATAACAATAAAAATACACAGGGGGAAACACTGCTACTGAGTACTGCCTAAAGAAAATGGGACTTTACTTTCAAAGCACCAGTGGTTGATTGATATTTTGCAGTGACACGATGACATTATTGACTTGATTCTTTTAATTAGTTCGAACAAACTTTTGGAAAGCGCAGCGCTGTATTTCGGTGGAAGGCCACAATTTAGTTGTGGTGAGCATTCACATTTTCAGCGGGTGCAACTAATCTACTTGTATAACTTATATGTTTCACCTCAGCAGTGTAATTTGCCTTTCAATTAGCCACACAAAGACGTTTTCCCCACTACATAACATTTTGTGTGAAAATGTAGCCACACACGTTTAGCTTGAAGCTAATGGGCTCAACTAAACTATCCATTTACTAACTTAAAAAAACTACAATTTCCATTGAAAGTGTTCTTGTTGCAAACAGCTGGGTAAAGAAGATTTTGATGATACTGGTCAATGCGTGGGCGGCACGGTGGTGCAGTGGTCAGCACTGCCGCCTCACAGCAAGAAGGTTCCGGGTTTGAGTCCCGGCTGCAGCACAGGATCTTTCTGGGTGAGTCTCCATGTTCTCCCTGTTCCTGCTGGGTTCTCTCTGGTACTCCAGCTTCCTCCACAGTCCAAAGACATCAAGAGGGACCAGGTTAATCCAGACTCTAAATTGACCGTAGGTGTGACTGGGAGAGCCAATGGTTGTCTGTCTATATGAGCTGGCCCTGCCATGGACTGGTGACCTGTCCAGGGGGAAGGCTGCTGGGATAGGCTCCACCCCCCACCCCGCAACCATAAACAGGATAAGCGGAACAAAATGGATGGATGGATGAGTGCATGAAAACTTTATACACTGATGACGAGGGCAATTTTGCTCTTGTCGGTCTCCGTTAGTTTTGAGCTAATATATAAACCCATAACACACACACACACATACACGTGTGTATATATGTCTTTAGGGTATTAGTTGGTTGAGAACAAATGGTTAAGACACGCCAAGCCAATTACATGTTTTTGTGTGATGTATCGCTTTAATGTCGATCATTCTGCCCTGTAAATTGCATTCTCAAGTGTCCCCCGGCCAGATTGTTTTTTAGAAAACTGCGCCTGTCTGCCAATCAATGTTACATCAGCACCTCCACCTGTGATCTTTCCTCTCTTATCAATAGATATTAGCCTTCTCTTCACATTCATCATCATCACTCCATTCATACGTCTCTCCCATACAGCAAAGGCAAAGATACACACACACACACACACACGCCTGTATGTGATGTACACACACAGCTGATCAGCTCAAGTAGAAATCTCTTCTCTACCCATTTACCCCCCTGCCCGTGTGTGTATACATGCACGCTCGTGAGATGTGCACAGGAGCAAATCACCAGCTGACAGCAGTAAATGAAGATATAACCACTTCTGGCCGCCAATGTACCTTCAGCAGTGCCACTTAATCCTGCCACAGGATCTAATGTGGATGGACACGCAGTGATGGAGAAAGACATGCCCTAACAAACACATCCACAGCAGCTAACAGTGATTGACACCAACTTGCACATTGTTTCCTCTATTTTACACACACACACGCGCACACGCACACGCACACACAAACACACACACACACACACACAAACAACGTTCTTATCCTTTTATGAAGGCCACAACTACACTTAAATTTTTGCTACAAAAGTATACAGTTTCTGCTTCTGCCAAATATTCCTTTGTTGGGGGGGGGGGGTTGCAGGGTGAATTGTGAAGAAAAAACATTCATGAGGTATCTTTTAATAAGAGAATAACGATGATGGTGATGGTAATAATAACAATAATAACGTACTTTATTTGTATAGCACCCTTCAAACAAAATTTGCAGCTATTAAAAGGAGAATAAAACCAGAAATCATATCATAAACTGTAAATAACTAAAATAATTGAGTAGGAAGGTTAAGAAGTTGAGTTAGATTAGATTAGATTAGTAAAAAAATAAAGTTACAATATAAACATGAAAAGTAATGTATGTGATATAATATCCAATTTAGCTCCAAAGTTTTAAATAGAAATGTATTTACCTTTCCAGAAAAAAAATACACATTTGATTCACTTGTATAAAAACACATGTGGAATTGATGTGACAGCATGTACAGGTGGGCACGTGTGAAATATAATTTATGAAAACATGTTCAATCTGTTGGTGTCATGTGTGAAATCCATTCAGAATCCCATGTGAAAACGGTGGGATTCCATGCGGTGATCTAAGACTGAAACCCACGTGATTACATCTGTAATCGTGTTGGTGGAACCATCACAATTACATGTGGAACTCTATGGTCTCTGCGATTACGTTGAAATCGGTGGGATTACATGTGAAACCCGTGCCATAACACCGGCAAATTCAATGTTACAAGTAAAATTGAAACGACGGGCAGAGATCAAGCACAGCTCAGCTCCCAGCGTTACAGCAGAGCAACAAAAACTGCACCAGGCAGGCAAACGAAGGATGAAGGAGGAGGCAGCAATGGAATACAGGACGCAGGCGAGATGAGTCCAAGTCCCCAACAAGGCAGTGACACCTGCCATAAAAGCTCCATGGGAGAAATCCAGGCAGACACTCATGCACTAATGGTTTACCAACAGGCGACCTGGTGGAGCAGTGGTCAGCACTGTCGCCTCACTGCAAGAAGGTTGTGGGTGGAGCCCCGGCTGGAGCACAGGATCTTTCTGGGTGAGTCTCCATGTTCTCCCTGTTCCTGCTGGGTTCTCTCTGGTACTCCAGCTTCCTCCACAGTCCAAAGACATCAAGAGGGACCAGGTTAATCCAGACTCTAAATTGACCGTAGGCGTGGCTGGGAGAGCCAATGGTTGTCTGTGTCTATGTGTTGGCCCTGTGATGGACTGGTGACCTGTCCAGGGTGAAGGCTGCTGGGATAGGCTCCACCCCCACATGACCCCGAACAGAATAAGTGGAAGAAAATGGAAGGATGGATGGTGTACCAACATCCTCTAAAAACACAAATAAAAATGTTTTAAAAGCACAATATCTTGCAACAGATTGGATTCCTCCTATCTGGTTCTATCTATTTCTACCCCTTTGTTTCTTAAATTTGTGCAGCAAAGCGGTGGATGATAAATAAGTGCCGTCTAATTTTCAAGTTAGGCTCTCTTGCTCTCCTTCTCCCTCTGTCTGCTGTCTCCTTTGTTCCTGCTCTGTGGAGGTCTGTCACCATTGCCTCCATCTGCAGAGAGCAGTGATCACCATTAATGACAGGCGGGCTTTAATTAGCCCAGAGTAAACAATTAACAAAACAGAGAGAAAGGAAAAAAAATTCAATGCAAATCACATCCTCCGATGATGAAGTGCTGCCACAGTATCACTGAATACATTTGCCTGTAATTAAGAATACCTTCCTTTTATTTTTTTCAGAGTTGTGCGCCACATTCATGTAAAAGATTTTATGCGTGTTGTCTAATATAATTCCACTTTGCTTGCCTTTTGTGAGAGTCAATCATTATTACCTCTAAAATTGCTGTTTTGCTAATGACGGATTGAAAGTAAAGGCGTGGAAACTGCAATTAAACGTGAATGAATGGCTTGCACATGAAGAGGGAAACCGTGAACTGGCTTCCCCTGAACGCCTCTTCCTCTTCACTTGACGCGTTTTAACGCGCGCGCCCTTGTTCCCTTTGTAACGCGAGGTCTGCGCACTGCTCGGTATCTGCGTTGCGTCGGCAGTTTGTGAAAAATGACACGTGGCAGACCGCCAGGGACACCGTCCGGTGACACCAGTTGCCTCGTATATGAAAACACATCCAGCGTTGCAATTATATTGTTAGGAACAGAACAAAGAATTACAGGCGGGGAGAATTAAGTCGTATTAGTCCATCTGTCGTTTGTGGGTTGTCAGACTCTAGAGAGCATCTTCTCTCTGTTGGCGACTCAGCACGGTGAGCCTCTCCATATGCATCCCATTCCCCTGATCCCTCAGCCACAGACGAAACGGCGGAGTCCAGCATCCCAGCAGCATAATATGATATCTGGCTAGCAAATTAAAGCCAGACAAATGGCATTGATCCTTGAATTCATTGGCTTTGTATGAATGGTCGCAGAGGGCGTAATGTGTCTTGGCTAAATCTCCGCTAAAGGCCATTTGTATGTAAATGATTGAAGTTCTCGACGTGGACGCAGGAGCTACACCGTGGTATTTTTCTCTTCTCAACTGACTTTTCTTTTCTTTTTTTTCTTTTTTTTTTTTTTATTCCCAGCTTCAGCACGGAGTGAAAATTGTGCTGTTGACATGGAAAATAATTTGTCATCTTCAGGCGGTGATAGTGTAGGTTTTACTGCGAGGAAATTGAAATGCCTTCTCTTGTCACAATAAAGCAGCTGATAGTCCCGTTACAAACCAGTCACCAGCAAAAAAAAAAAAAAAAAAAAAAAGAAGTCATTTCTAGTAAATGCTGCGGTCCTTACCTGGCTCACTTGCACATATTTCACCTTGTTTTGACCCGTAATTGTAGCACCTCCCTTCGGGCCAGTCAACGTAATGTAAAAAAAATTACAGAGGCCAGATGTGTAAGTGATGTATTTGGACGAAAGAGAAACCACATTTCTGAGGGGAATCTGGTGTTTGTTGTTGTAGAAAAAAAAAAAAGAAAGAAAGAAAGAAAGAAAGAAAAGTGCATTCTTTCACGCGTGCTCTCATCCACGAGTTACACCTCACAACCTGTCCTTGCCTGAGATCACCAGGTCTAATTTTAATTTTAAAATGCATAGCTGTATGAATTCGTGTCCTTTTTTTTTTTTTTTTACACTTTAAATTTTTCTCCCCCCCCTCGCAGAATGTGAAAATTGTTTTATGCAGACACTCGGCCAAATTAAATAGTAAAACGGGGACAAAAATAATCATACATTTGTCCCACTTATCTATAATTATTCTTAATAGAAGGTGGTTATGGGTCACAGCACACAGCGCACTGATACACACGGCTCTGGGTTGCTTCAGCGCTGCTGGAAGTGCCAGATCATGAGTGCAAAGAGTGTTTATGGCTTCAGATTAAACATGGGTGTGTTAACATATGAGGGGAAAAAAACTGGCATGAGCAAAAGGCTCGCACACGCTTTCACAATGACTCACAAGTATAAATCTGCCACAAAGCTTTTTTTTTTTTTTTTTTTTTTTTTTAGGGCGGGGGGTGGGAGGGGGGGATTACACAGATGTCATCGTGCAGCCGCTCCCAGACTTTAGAATGTGAAAGTTTTCTGTCGCCGCCAAGAACAACAACAAATATTGTCCCATTTCTTAAATGAAACAAGTCTTTGTGATGAACGCACGTTAACGATCCCTTCCCACGTGATGGAACGTCCTGGTGAAGAAAAACAAGTGCAAATGGTGGGTTTGACACAGGATTAGAATTCGCTCGGATGCATAATCTCACCCAGTGTCACCATGGGGTCTTCATGTTCATCTCAAACTTAATTATACAGTTGTAACGTCTATCTATTTATTGCCCAGGTGAAACCTCCTCACATGCAGGGTCCTAACAACAGAAATACATTCCAGCCGTCGTTTCATCAGCATGCAGCTCTTGCATTTCTTTAGCGCAGTTCATCAACCATGGTCAGCAGATCATATGTATTGAGAACTTCATGTCTACCCCAGGGGCAGCACGGTGGTGCAGTGGTCAGCACTGTGGCCTCACAGCAAGAAGGTTCTGGGTTCGAGTCCCGGCTCGGGCACAGGATCTTTCTGTGTGAGTCTCCATGTTCTCCCTGTTCCTGCTGGGTTCTCTCTGGTACTCCAGCTTCCTCCACAGTCCAAAGACATCAAGAGGGGACGAGGCTGATTGATACTCTAAAATGACCGTAGGTATGAATGTGAGTGTGAATGGTTGTCTGTCTCTATGTGTTGGCCCTGTGATGGACTGGTGACCTGTCCAGGGTGAACCCCGCCTCTCGCCCGTAGATGCTGGGATAGGCTCCACCCCCCCGCGACCCCTACTAGTAAGGAATAAGTGGAAGATGACGATGGATGTCTACCCCAGAACGCAATCCAGCTGTGGAGAGGCCGATCTGGCGATGGCGAGTTCTACTGACTGTGTTGAAACTGACAAATGCGTTGACTATAAAGGTGAGGCGACCGTATCTCAGTCTGCCTGCAATTTAACGGCGGTGGCTGCAGCACTTAGGTCAGGTCAGAGATCATCAAGGGAATCGCACAACATTTCTGAGTGAGATGAGACAAGTGGGTGGAAGTCGATAACTGATGTTTGGATCTTCGAACCTGAGATAAGATCAAGTTGGATAAGAGTTACTTTTTGCCTCTGCGACACCAAAATTGAGAAGAATCTCTGTGGCGGATCTGTGTTTCCTGTCTGATTGTGCGCTGCCATAATTGCAACTCTCCCATACTGACTGCATCCTTCCCCTTTAAGAACTAAAATTACTCTCCTCTGTTTTCCATGGAATATCCATTTTGGCCGTGTTCTCCCATCTTACCCCCCCCCCCCTCCCTTTCTCCCTCTCCCCATTCTCTGGAGTAATTGCATTGATAGTGAACAGTGCTGCTAATTAATTATGCAACAGCTGAAAATTGAGGTGAGAGCGAGGGATGAGAGGAGGAGAGATGAGGTTTGTGCCAAATGGTCTACAGTAGAGAGAGAGAGAGAGAGAGAGAGACAGAGAGACAGAGAGAGAGAAGAGGAGGAGGAGGGAAGGGGGGTATGAAGTACTTTGAGAAAAAAAAAAGCCAGATGGGAAGCAGAACAAAGGAAAAGTACAAGAAAATGAGGAAAGGAAGAAGATGAGAGGAGAAGAATTAAACAACGGACAGATTATGTTTGTAACGAGGATCTGTCAAAATGCGGAGATCAACAGTGCAGAGGAGAATCAGGACTCGTCTAAAAGGAAGATTAGAAGCATGGATGCAAACACGGGTGGAAAAAAAAGTCAAAGAGGAGTATCAGCATCCTCTGTTCCCCTCTGGTGAGAGGCACAGATGTGCGTCTCATGCTCAACATATGTCCCTCTACTCCACGGAGAGTCCCGGGGGACCTGCGGCTCCACTGGGCGAGGGACCGAAACCTCAGGCCCTGTGTTTCACTCTCAAGATCACATTTAAGAAACAGTATCTTTCTGATACATCTCCTCCATTGTCGGATGATTTTTTTTCTTCCTTTTTTTTGGGGGGGGGGGGGGTATGTTCAGTAACTTTAATTTACTTCTAATCACTGTCACAAGAGTGAAAAAAAAAGGAGAGAGAGCAAAGATTAGCTCCAGAAAGTGGTTTTCAGTGGATGATGAATGGGAAAGGATTAAACTGTCGTCATGTAAGTTTGTATTGAAATTCAGCGCTAATATCTGGACATGCTGGCGAGGTCATTGTTGTCACTGAAGCTTTATTATACTTGGCCGGACAACCAAGGTCCACCGGCTGGTTTCATTTGGAACTTGTGACCCTGCGGCATCGGTAGATTGACCCGCTCAACTTTCCGATCTTTGAATCCAGACTTGATTTCATGGTTTTGGCGGTTGCAGGAATATTAGAACGATCATCAGAATGTGACAGATAACTAGTTGACTGGTAGTCATCCAAGCAGAAACCCACAGAACCACAACATAATGAAGTACATTTACTACAGTACTTTACTTAGCTGCATTTAAATTTTTTATTTTATTTTTTTTTTTTTTAGTATCGCGACTTTGTTTTGTTTTTTTTTCTTTGGAAACATGTGACTTTCAATCCAGGACACTTTCACAGCAAGTGCTGCATTTTTATTCCACTGAATTTATTTGGTGATGACTTTTAAGATTGAAGTTTTACTGTTTACTCATTTATTCTTTAGTTACGATTGGCTGCACTTTTTTTTTTGTTTCTATTTTTTCCTTACAGGAGAAAAAAAAAAAACAATCAGCTGCTATCAAAATCTGATGGATTCCGTGCCGGAGCACCCGTGGGACACATCTCCAGATAATATTGGGGATTTCAGAAAATGAAAAATGTTCTCAGTGTCTTCCAGATTCGACTTCTGCCCTCTGTCCAACCTGAGAAATCTCACCCAGGCAGTTTCAGAGAGCAGCACGTTGAGAGCTCAATGCAGTCATGTACTTTTTAGTCAAATTTGTAAGAGTGAGACTGGGTACTTAACTAAACCCAAAAATTCCTTGAGCAAGTTTCACTTGTAACTTGTTGGCTCAAGTACGAGGGGTTGTGTACTTTGTCCATCACTGGTGGTAACACTTCAAATTTGATAGGAATCAAATGTTTCTCAGCGCTTTATTTAATGTACTTTGACAGAGAGATTCATCGGTAATGATTTTATAGACTTAATATCTGTATTCAATGGAGACAAATGCTTCAAAACACACAAGAGAGCACATTTAAGACCAGCGCTGCTCCTGCTGACTTCAATCAAACATTAATGACTCTAAACCTTCAGAATCTATCGACTCCACCATCATTTATGAACCTAAGAGAGGAGATTGTATCATTTGCCCCCAAATAATTCCAGTTACTTTGGCTGTGTGCGGTCTCTCCGCAGGCCCGAGTGTGACCTGCGCTCTGCGCTGCTGCTCTTCATCCATCATGACCAAAGCTTTGCCTTGCTGCAGCACAGGTCGCCGCCATGCATCACGTCACACCGATTGCTTCTGAAAGTGCAGTGTCTAATGGCTACTCAACAACAACAACAACAACAATAAAATCTGTTTCTAGTGATGGTCCAGCCGGAAAAAAAAAGGTTTCCTGTCAGGATCTTTCATAAGCCAATGTCACCTCTTTCACACCAGAGTGGGAAAGTCGGATTATTTTTGGTGCTGGCAAGATCCAACCTTGTCAAGTCCCTCACTCACTGTCATTTAACACTAGTTTACCCAATAGAGTCAATACATTACTGCAATACTCAAGTAATCTGTTTTGTGCAATATTAATGTTATGTGTAAGGCCCCTTTTTGAAAACAAGTTACAAAATGCTTTTCAGGCAGTACAGGAAGATGACAAATTAAGAGCAGGCGATAAAAAACAAGAAAATAGTGATTAAAAAAAACCTCAGGAATAAGTAGTGAAAGTGGGTTTTAGAAAGTGACGATGACGATAATGAGTGAGGACAAGTAGGTGAGTGCTGGAAGCCTAGACAACGGGGTGTTACATTGTGTGAAAAAGACAAACAGAGTGAAATAAAAGCAAGTAACAACAAAGGGAGCAAGAGCAAACAGCAGAAAAACGTGTGTGTGTGTGTGTGTGTGTGTGTGTGTGTGTGTGTGTGTGTGTGTGCGTGTGTGTGTGGTGTAGTAGTAGTAGTAGGAGAGTCTCCCATGTGTGTTTGAGAGCTTTAAACAGCTTTCTGACCCCGTTCATGTATTGACCCATGTACTTACTTATCTTAGCTGCTGTGATACCTGGCGGGAGCTTCCATGCTGTGGAGAGGCAGCTCATTGTAGTTGCATGGGATGGGTCCCTTCCGGGGTTCCTTCATGACCAGGACTGTCCTGACCTGGTTTAGTCACTCTGGGTGCATCCCATCCCTTAGCAGCTGGTTCATCTGTGCTGCAAGGTGTTCATGGAGTGCAGTTAGCTTCTTCAGCCGCTACATGTCATCGGGGCTCGGTGCTGTCCAGCCCTTCATCTTTGACGCTCTGTCTTGGATGTCTGCCATTGGTTGGATGGTTGCTGGTTCTTGTTCTGGGGTGTTTCTGTGTCCAGTTCTCAGGTCCACTAGCAATTGTGCATCGGTGTTGTGTGATGCTTCTCTTTCCCGTATGCCCTTGCAGAACTTTTCCATCTCAGCTCTTGGTGGGCCTGGTTGGTTGTTATTCCCCTGCCACTGAGAGTGCACTTTGGCACTTTGGCTGGGTCAGTGGAGAATATCTTGTTTATTCTATTGGCCTTTACGTCCTTAGTGTGTCTCGTCAGTTAGGTGGCCAGAGCCTTTCTTCATATATATATATATATATATATATATATATATATATATATATATATATATATATATATATATATATATATATATATATATATATTCAGTATGTACACACTAGCATCAGTTATACTTTGATGTTGAAGGGTGAACAAATAAATCAGTGACAGAAGGAATGTGTGTGTGTGTGTGTGTGTGTGTGTGTGTGTGTGTGTGTGTGTGCGTGTGTGTGTGTGTGTGTGTATGGGTGGGTGTGGGTGGGTGTGTGTGGGTGTGCATGTGTGTGTGAGTCCTCTGCACTGGAACGACTGCAAATGTATTTATTTTCCTACCCGTCTGTCTCTGTCCTTCACAGTCATGTTATACTTTGTTTTTGTTTTGTTTTTCGTCTCCTTTTCCTTTTTTTGTTTTTGATTTTGCGAGGGTTCACGTCGAGGGTCTTGGCGGGCTAAGTCACTCTTTTTCTCTCATATTTTAGTTATTGTGGGCTATGGATCCGAAGTTTATCAGGACAAATATTAGGCATGTCAACAAATATTCAACAAATATCCCATCTATGCTATTTTTTTTTGCATCCTCTCTTTCCACTGCACCTCTCTGCAGATGCTCTCTACTTTCCCTTCAATCCAACCCATATCTCCCACTGTCTTCTCAATCTCTGCCACCCTCTCCAGCTGAAGTGCTGGCTCGACTAATTAAAAGCCTTAATCAGGATTCATAATTAGGTCTAATCAGTGGCTTGTACATCATTCCCTTGCATTCTCCCCTTAGCTGGTGGTGAAGGCCGAGATGCTTATGAAATAATTTAGGCAACTTAATGCGTCCAAATGCGGAGCTGGGAGCAGGGCTTCACTGAAAAGGAAAGAGAGGGGGAACATGATAAGGGCCAGGCGGCTGATTGCTTCCCCTTCCTCCCTCCCTCTCTGGTTCTCCTCACAGATTCAGACTTGTTCTCTTTCTATCTTTTGCTCTTTTTCTTTTCTGCACGTGTGTGTGTGTGCGCGCGCGCGCGCGCGTGTGTGTGTGTGTGTGTGTGTGTGTGTGTGTGTGTGTGTGTGTGTGTGTGTGTGTGTGTGGTGCCTTCATGATAAGACAGAGGAGTAATAAAGCAGGCAGCCTCCCAGATATGGCTCCCTCCTCTAACCTCACTACATCCACCTGTTTCATTACAGCTGAGGCCACAGCACAGTAAACCCTGCAACAGCCCCTCTGCTCTTTACTGCCTTCTGTCCACCTGAGCTCTCATCTGTTAGGATTAACACCCAACACAATAGAGTGCAGGAACAGAAAATAATTATACTGTTCATTATGCAAACGCCTCAGCATACCTAAGACTACAGCCTCCTGGTTTATTACCATGTCTCTGTGCTGCTGCTCTCATCACTTCTACAAAGTAGGAATATGATCCCGCTGCAAAGGAGCTGCTGCTTCTTTTGAATTTCAGTGGTCTGTATCGCCGTAGCTCATAGAGTCTTGACAGAGCAGAACATTTCTCTTGTGCCTCTGTGTCAGCCTCCTGCTTCCTGAATAAGAAATTGTTAAGGGAGGGGGGAAGAAAAAAAAAGATCAAATTGCTTTCAAAAAGAAAACAGCAAACAGTAGGAGTCTGAGAAAAAGCTGCGTAGAACGGCTTCTTCTGGCTTCTTTGTTGCTGCTGTCAGAAGCAGATCATTTAAAGAATACTTACCAGGTGCAGCGGTACACGCTCACGCTGTGGTACCCGCATGTAATCACAATTATAATGACAATAATTTTCC